>NW_021631967.1:0-48469 GCF_004799145.2 Neltuma alba
TTTCTACCATAGTAGTGATTTACGACGAATTTATAATGTTTAGAGGTTAAGGGTTTTACATCCAACACTTGTTCTTTAGGTTTATCCTACACCATTTTTCATTTTGAGCACAATGAAAGCATTAAAACATTGAAAAAAATCATTCTAGGGTCCATTTACTACCTTGGACGAAATGAACCTCAAGAGAAACAACCAAGAAAATACTTCAAAAACAACCTATAACCACTTGCAACTACTAGGAACTAACATGTTTTGAAGTGTTCTAGCAAATGTGATCAACAAACTTCATTCCCCACATGATAATCAATTCATCCAGTACCCAAAGAAGAGAAGAAACAGAAATTTCAACCATACAAAGAAAGAAAACAAGGCAAGGATCCATTTAGAACCAAGAACTAACCTTGAATCCTTGGTTGTATGATCAAAGTTGGTAGCTTTTCCTTTGTTTCTCCTTGAACTCTCTCTTTTCTGTCTTGGTTCCCTCTTGGCCATACTTCACATATGAAATTAGGGGGAGATGTGCTTGTTTAATGAGCCAAAATATCCCAACTACCATCATAAATGAAATTCCAAGTGTCATTACCCCTTAATCTTACTTTCTCTTTCATAATTAACTAAATCCATATGAAATTAATTACCAAAAGTCAAAATCCTCTCCATTTGAGGAATGACGCTTGGCAAGTTCAACTCCTCTCCATTAGGGGCTTGACACATGGCCAATTGTGAACAATTTGAATTGCAAGACTTTAGTCTTGCTTTATCGGTGCACTTTCACTCTGGGTTTAACTCTTTTCTATAATACAGTATTTTGGCCTTTGTAATTATTTTCTGTCAGTTTCCTAATTTATTCTCCTTATTTTTTATCTTCCCAAATTGCCCTCTTTGTCTCAAGATTGATTTTCCAATAATTAAATAAAAAGAAAAACTAATTTCCTTCTCTTTAGGGTTTTTCCACTTTTCAAAGGTATTGGGAAAGCTCTTGGATACTTGAGGGTCTTCATTTAATTCCATAATCTCTTCTAATTTCTTGGGATATCATAGGAATTTTCTTAGAATTTTATTCTCCTTAAAAATATTTATTTGAAATTTTCCAAATAAAATCCCTTAAATTGGCCTAAATCACCCTTAAATTCTTTTGTAATTTCTCTAAGGGTAATTTGGTCATAAAACCAATTTTATAATCTCATATAATTCACAAAGGATATTATCCTTATTTTTCCTTAATTTTCTAAGGCTTGAAAATATTATCCCATAACTATATTTGACCAATTTTCCTTAATTAGTCAAATTTCCATAATTGGCTTGGAAAATCATAATAATTATTTTCCACCAAAATTCTTCTATTCCTCCTTATCACTTTTGGCTCTTAATTATTTAGGAATATTTCTTATTCCTAATTACTATAGTACTAGATGTGACATAACCAATTGGACAAGTATTAAAAAGGTAGCTTTGAATTATAGTTTGATTGTTTATCTTTCTTGTTTAACGTGATTTCTTGATTGCTTGGGTTGGAGGAATTTGTATTGTGCTTTTGTTGATTGAATGGCATTGGTTTATGCTTTGGTCAAATGCATTGTAATATGCCAATGTGGAAAAAGTTAATGTTCCTCTCTTTGTCATGTTATTGGATATGATTTCCTATGTCTGGGATTGTTTTTGAATGGTATAAAATGTCACATGTGAACTTGCTTCATTTATATGATAATTATAATTCATAAGCTACTAAGATTTCTTTGAAATCTCACTCCCCCTATATTGAATTATGTTTCAAATAGGGAATAATTCATCCGATGGCAAGGGCAAGGAAATAGTTTTGGGATGAAGGAGCAATAGGAATGTCATAACATTTTGGAAATTATGTAATGTTTTAATGTGTTTGATGTTAATTTGTAAAGGATTATGAATGATAATGTGATATAAATTATGTTTTTATGACATGCCCTAACATTGGAATATTGAATGGTATCATGTCACAAGGTTAAAGACAAGGAAAAAGGGAAATAAAAAATTAAAGAAAGTGGAATTAGAGGATAAAAATACTCTAAAAGTGACTGATCTTTTGGTACATAAAATAATGAGCAATTGTTGGAATTTAGGCATGATATTTTACAGGCTTATAGATCTCAATTTTAGCTTTAAATAGAGTGGTAAATCATCAAATTCAGAGTTTTGTGCTAAGAGTTATACCCTTCTAAATTTGGGCAAAAATACTAGAAATTGAAAAATTGACCAAATAAACAGTGTACATTGTCGAATTTTCTGGTGTTTTTCTGAATAGAATTGAGTTCAATGAATATTTTTCTCCATAGAACTCTTAGCAAGCTTCGTGTGAAAATTGGAACTACCTTGTTTCAATTTTTCTAGAATTAGTTATGAATTTTAAAATTTGGCCCAAATTCGGATGAATAGTGTACGGGCAGAATTAAAGGTGAAATTTTGAAACTGGAAATTTTCATCCGGAAACACTGTGAAACACATTCCAATTGACGTATAATGGGATACACAAGAAGGTGTGATACTTTTTGGTATCAGAGTAAAGGTTCTGGCTCTGTTTCTGTGTGCTGTGTTTACTGTTATGTATTGTGTTCAATAATTGATATTGTGAATAGTGTTTGGTAGTTGCACTGTTCTGACTTTTATTGTTATAGTGATTGTAGATTATGGTTGTTTGATTGAATGTGTTTAATTGGGATTATATCTGGGATGGATTGGTGTATTATAGATTAAGTTGAGTGCAGGGAGTTATGCCCTGCTGTAGTAGTGACTCCAGGAAAACAGTGAACCAGAGGATACCGGGGGAATCGTACCCAGACTGGTACCGCCCGTACGTTTCTGACCCGATGATCCCACTCCACCACCCGAATATTACCAGCCCCTTTGGGAGATAGAGAATATATTTTCTGAGGAAAATTCTAATGATATTGTAAGGCTTGAGAAAAGGGATGCTCAGAGCACCACAAAGACCTCAGCTTCATCCTGACGAGGCGGGTCCCAATGCCATCAGGGCAATACCTATCCAAACTGTAAAGTTGGAATAGATCAAGGCTAAGGATCTACCAATCAAGAAGAGACCCTTACTGATAAAGAAAGAGTTTAGAGACTACGATAGCATCCTAAAGGATCTAAGGGATCTAGGAAAGCATATAGACCAGACGTAGAATCAGTACAGTATTACCTATTTGGATTTCCTCCTTTATGTGAGATTATTGTACAATGAAGCTATTGAGGAGAATCTGAATACTGATAATGCTCTTTGGAGTCGAGCACTAATAGAGATTCTGCCAAGAGCTAGAGTTTGGCAGGATGAAATCCAGAGGATTTGTAGCTGCTCCATGTCCCTTACCTTCCATCAGTTGCTAGATGACTTAGAGCTCTTTGTTGTCACTACTTTCCCTTTTTCTGATTCTATGCCGTAAATATAGGATGACTATATGCTATACTAACTTTGATGGGCTGTGACCTTACTTTTTGCTAATTGTGCTGATGTATATGTAAACTGAAAAGGTAATACAAATATTGTTTATGTAAATTAATAATTCTGTTTCTCTTGTAATTGAGACGAAAACAACAAAATGGTAAGAGAAAGACAAGGTTCAAGAGGTAGGAGACCTGATATAAGGGGACAATTGTCAAGACCCCTGTTGACCCAATTGAGTGGATAATGGAGAGGTTAGAGGAACAGCAAAGGAATATGGCTAAGATACAAGCCACACAAGTTAGGCAGGAACAAGAGAGGGATGCTGCTATAGCTACAACGGTAGCGGTAGCATTTGCACCGTTATAACAACTCGAGCAAGGAATAGCCAAGGCAGCCTAGCCATACCACCACAGCAACTATAGGAAATTGCTCTTGTGAGACCCCAACTTGCTGCGGAATTTGATACACTGCAGCAGTGGATTGTTAACTTCGGTAAACCAACCCTCCTACTTTGAGGGAACCTTTGATGTGTAAGTAGCCAAGGACTGGATAACTCGGCTAGAAAAGATCTTTGCTATTTTAGAATGCCTATCTGAGAGGAAGGCTCGGATGGCAATATACAAGTTGGAAGGGGAGGCAGATAGATCATGGAAGGACACCAAGTTAGTTCTCTAGGCCAACGAAACCCCTGTTACATGGGAGGTGTTTAATGGTCAGTTTTTTCCTGAAATACTTTCCCTGATCTGTGAGGGATGAGAAAGAAGCCGAGTTCCTCACCATAAGGCAAGTAGCGAACGAAACCCTTCGACGAGTACTTGGCAAGGTACATTAAGTTATCTAGGTACTCTACTTATCTCTAGCTTATGAATGATGACTGATGGTTCACAGAGAAGATAATCAGGGGGTTGAAACTTGAGAGAGAAGGTCACCCAGAGACAGCTAGAACTTTTCAACAAGGCAGTGGAAGTCTGCGGTATCACTGAGAATAGCCAAAATCATGCTGAGCTAGCTAAAGCAACCCTGCAAGCCAAGAAGCCAGGGGTGAGAGCAAGTCAGAAAGGTACTTATTTCGGCAATAGCCAGAAGATAAGGATATTTAAATGGAGTAGGAAGTTGAGGCGAGGAGCCCGATGAGGAGGAATAGAGAATGTCCACCGGGGAGCGAAGAGTGTTCACCAAGGAAGGGAATACAAGCACTGTGGCCACAATCACGGAGATAGGCTGTGCATGATGGGTCAGAGCATGTACTTCAGATGCGGACGACCCGGACACTTTGCTAGGAAGTGCCCGTAAGGTACTGACAGCACGAGAAGATCTCAGGTACAGGGCAGGGTGTTCACCCTTAGTCAGGAAGAGGCTCGTAAGTTGCCTGAGATAGTCCAAGGTACGATTACTATGAATGGCTCCCTTGTGGATGCTTTATTTGACTCAGGTGCCAACCACTCGTTTATATCGTATGATTACACTAGGCGCTTAGGTCTTACTGTCGACACATTATTGTATAACTTGTGTGTTTCCACTCCCACCGGAAAAAAAAATAACTTCTGCTGTTTGTTTAAACTGCATTATATGGTATGCCCACTGTTACACTACGTTAGACCTGATATGCATACCTTTTTGTGATATTGATATTATTCTTGGTTTAAACTGGTTGTCCTCCCAAAATGTTCTCCTTGACTATAAAAACAAAAGATTGATCCTTTCTACCCAGGTGTTAACCCCTACAACAGAAGTGAAGTTGAACGTGATTTCAGCAGCTCAAGCGGATAAATGTTTGAAATAGGGTTGCCAGGGTGATATGGTATTCTTCTCAGTGACAGCAGAAGTAGAAGAAGGAATTTCAGATATCCTGATAGTCCGAGATTTCCCTGAGGTATTTTTTGACAGAAATCAGAGGATTAACCTTGAAAGGGAGATAGAATTCGCTATTGATCTAGTACCCGAAACGAACCTAATTTTAAAGGCTCTATATCCGATGGCTTCAAACGAGATGGCGGAACTAAAGAAGCAACTAGAGGAGCTCTTGGAGAAAGGGTTCATGTGTCCTAGTGTATCTCTGTGGGGTGCACCAGTATTATTTGTGAAAAAGAAGGATGGTAGCCTGAGATTGTGTATTGACTACCATGAGTTGAATAAAGTGACTATCAAGAACAAGTACCGGTGACTACAGATTGATGATTTGCTAGATCAGTTGACAGGAGCCACTGTATTCTCAAAGATCGATTTGAGATCGGGATACTATCAATTGAGAATTAAAGCAGAAGATATCCCGAAGGCTACCTTTCGAACGAGATATGGGCATTATGAGTTTCTGGTAATGCTATTTGGATTGACAAAGGCACCTGCTATATTCATGGATTACATGAATAGGATTTTCAGGTCATATTTGGATCATTTTATAGTGGTATTCATCAATGACATCCTCGTGTATTCTAAATCACCAAAGGAACATGAACGACATCTGCGGATTATATTAGCCACGTTGTAGGAAAAGTAACAGTATGCTAAGTTAAGCAAATGTGTGTTATGGCTAGACGAGGTAAAATTTTTGGGTCACGTGATTACTTGATATAGAGTAGTGGTGGACCCAAGTAAGGCAGAGGCTGTATTGAATTGGGAACAACCTAAGACGGTAACTAAGGTGAGAAGTTTTCTAGGACTAGTAGGGTACTATAAGAGGTTTACATGGGATTTCTCTCAGATTGCCCTACCACTGACTAAGCTCACTTGGAAGAATCAACCATTCAGTTGGGATGCTAAGTGTGAGGTAAGCTTCCAGGAGTTAAAGCAAAAGTTAACCTCGACTCCTGTACTGACAATACCTGATCCTATGTTACCATATGTGGTGTATACAGATACGGGTAAGCAAGGATTGGGATGTGTGTTGATGCAATAAGGTCGAGTAGTTGCTTATGCCTCACGAAAGTTAAAGACTCATGAGGAGAACTATCCTACACACGATCTTGAGCTAGCAGCGATTGTTTATGCCTTGAAGATCTAGAGGCATTATCTATATGGGGCAACCATCGAATTATACTATGATCATAAGAGCCTCAAGTACCTGTTAGACTAAAAAGAACATCAGACAGAGGAGATAGATGGAATTGCTCAAGGATTACGATTATTAAATTAAATACCATGTAGGGAAAGCAAACATAGTAGCAAATGCATTAAGCCAGAAGATGGTGCAGGTGGCATCATTGATGATAAAGGAACAAGAGTTGATCGAGAATATCCGAGATTGGGATCTCACTAGCCAGATATAGCTGATGGCGAGCCAGATCAGTATTGCAAAAGTGGAAGCACAAATCATTGAACAAATCAAGAAGGCCCAACAGAGAGATCAACTGGCTAACATATTGAAAGCCAAAGTGCTGAGAAATGAGATGAGTGATTTTGAAATAACTCAGAAAGGGATCCTAAAATATAAAGGAAGGACTTACATTCCCCCAAACTTAGAAGTTAAGAAGAAAATCTTGGAGGAGCCATATAAGAGTCAGTATACATTGCATCCAGGCATGACCAAGATGTATCAAGATCTTAAAGAATCGTTCTGGTGTCCTGGTATGAAGAAATATGTGACGGACTATGTGTCAAAGTGCCTCACTTGTCAAAAAGTAAAGACAGAGCACTAAAAGCTGTCAGGATCCTTTGCAACCACTGAGTATTCCGAAATGGAAATAGGAAAGCATTCCCATAGACTTTGTAATGGGACTACCTCGTACATCGTTAGGTTATGATACGATGTGGGTGATTGTGGATCGCCTGACAAAGTCAACTTATTTCTTGGCCATCAAGAAAGAATACCAACTAGAAAAGTTGGCTCGAATATATATCTAGGAAATTGTGAGGTTGCACGGAGTACCTGAGACAATTGTCTCCAATAGGGACCTAAGATTTCTCTCTAGATTTTGGAGAGCGCTATAAAAAGCCATAGACACTAAGCTGAGTTTCAGTACAGCTTATCATCCTCAAACTGACAGGCTGATAGAGCGTACTATTCAACTGTTAGAAGATATGCTAAGAGCTTGTGCCCTAGTGACGAGAGACTTTTTGTCGTTCGCCTTGGGGTTCTCAATCAAAAATAAATCCAAGCTATGCAGTATAGTGCAAACTCGGGTCGTTTCACTTTTGGGAGCCTTTATTAATTACCTAAGCTAGACTAAATGCCATGCAATGCAATGAAATGGGGTTTTGGTTTTTTTTTTTAAGATTTAAATGAATTGATCCAAAACTGAATGCAATGAAAACAAACCTAAGATACTATATTTTTGGTGTTTTAAGATAATAATGATGTAATGGAAATGATTGATAGGAAATCTCTTGAAAATGGTTTTGATGGCAATCATAGTTCACTTAAATATTGGGAGTTTCACAAATCCATTAAGTTTTCTTAATAAGAACCTCATTAACTCAATGAGTCCAAAGCTTACATTAATGAACTCATTAATGTAAACTTTGTTTAGCTTCCCTAATGTGTAAACTGGAATGATCATGCAAATGGCTTAATGAAACACACAATCAACTCAATACCCAAACACAACTATGCAAGATAAGAGAGAATCATGAGAGAGACATTAAGCATACATGCAACTACATATATTTAAGCTCAAAATTCAACATCAATCAATCCAATATACAAAAGATAATCAGTAACCACTGATTACAAAATTAATCAAAGTATCTAACTAAGAGTTTACAATTCCTAGACCTAGGAAATCATAAATGCCTAGCTAAAAACTGAAGATTAAAACTAAAACTCCCCTTTGAAGCTTAGGAACTCATGCTACTCCACCATCTTCAAGAGTTGATAAACCCTAGCCCTCCATAACTTCAAGAAAAGCTCCAACTGAAGTGAATCTGTCGGCCATGGTAGCTGGGAGTGGAAGGAAATGAGATGGAGTGAAGGAAAGATGAAGGAAATGGATGGGGAAGAAGATGGAGGTGGAGAGGCAAGAGGATGGGAGAATAGAGGTGTTGTAGGAGATGGAATGGAGTGTGTTTTTTCGAAAATAGGGTTTCTAAGGGTTTTAGGGGTCCATCTGGGTCAGATCATATGATTAGAAGCTCCATTTTCGCGTTTTGATCCGGATCTGGCGTTGCTGATACGAAGAGTTCGCCGCGGCAAAGCATGCCCGAGAGGAGCTCCGCCTAATCTTGTGATTTCGCCGCGGCGAAGCTGTAAGTTGGCCACGGCGAACTCTGCCCGAGAGATTACTAGTGAAATTTCAATTTGGCGCCGCGGCGAACTCTATTAGTGCTGATACTTTGATCTTGTGTTGTGTCATCCTTTGGTCTTTGATCTTGGCTCCAATTCTCAATTGTCCTACAATAAAAAGCAACAATTTGAAGCATCAATTGTCCTAGAAATCAACTGAATACAATTAATAACCAATTACGACAATCTTAACCTCAAAAAGACACTAACTCAAAGCAAGGACTCTTAATCTAAATTAAGCACAATTATCATCAAAAGGAGCCAAAATCTATGATAAATACCCTTAAAATGATATGAAATAACATAGAATAATTGGGCTAAATCACCTAGATTTCAAAGGAACTGGGATGAATACTTACCATTGGCAAAGTTTGCCTATAACAATAATTACCATTCCAGTATCCAAATGGCTCCTTATGAAGCTTTGTATGGGAGGAAATATAGATCCCCGTTATGTTGGACTGAATTGGGAGAAAGGAAGATATTTGGTCCCGACTTGGTAAAGCAAACCTCACAGTAGATAAAGATAATCTGACAGAGGCTGCTCACAGCACAAAGTAGACAGAAGAGTTACGCTGATGTACGAAGAAGGCCTCTAAGTTTGAAGTTAGAGATCATGTTTTTCTGAAAGTCTCTCCTACTATGGGTGTAGGAAGATCAATCAAGGCCTGTAAATTGACGCTGAAGTCTATCGGACCCTTCCAAATCTTATGAAGAGTTGGCCCGATAGCTTACAGATTGACCTTACCCCTAATCTGAGCCAGATTCATGACGTCTTCTATGTTTCTTAGTTGAAGAAGTATCAGCTGGATCCCTCATATGTCTTAAAATATAAAAACGTAAAGCTGTGAGATAACCTCACCTTTGAGGTGAAACCAGTGAAAGTGATAGATCAGCAAATTAAGCAGCTGCGGATAAGACTATTCTGATGGTTAAAGTTGCTTGGAGGGATCTAACTCAAGAGGAGGCTACGTGGGAAAAGGAGGATGACATGAAGGCCAGATACCCAGAATTGTTTAGTTAAGGTATGTTTTTAAATTTTGAGGACGAAATTTATTTAAAAAGGGGAGGAATTGTCACATCCCAAAAATTTTCACCTGGTTATAAAGGATTAAAAATTGGGATGAGGGTCAATGTAGAAATTAGACGAGGAGATGAAACAACTTTTGATGTGAAACCCAAATAAGGTCCGAGCTAGCATTTTCATAATCATCGGTCTAGGAAGAGCAAAACGGGAAAATTTGAGAAAAATTCTAGAAAATTCCCAAAAAATGTGAAAAGTATAAATTGGAAGTTTTGGAAACTCAATTGAGGCCTAAAAGGTGAAATTTTGGTGAAAGCAAATTATTACGGAATTTCCCGTAAATAAAGGCTTTTTTGGGAAATTATTGGAAAATTGAAGGGAAATAATTATTTTAAGTAGTTGGAGGCCTCAATAAAATTGGAAGAAAGATAGATAATTCAGCTAAATATTTATTTGAATTTATAAAATTGGTTTTAGGCCTTGAAAGCTCAGGAATTAATTTTAGGGAATTTATTTTTCCTTTTATTTTTCCTTAGATTTACCAATAAATGTCTAATCAGAGAAAATTCAAAATAAATACTTAGAGGTGGGTAAAAATTCTGAAAAATTCAGATCATATTCTCATATTAAAAGGTGAAGCCATGGATAGAAATGAAGTTTTGGAGGTCTGAAAAAATTATGGAAGCTTACTAGTGAATAGTAACTGATAAAGTTTCAAATTGATTTGAGATAGTGATTTGATTTGTGGGCCAGCTTTTTGGACCAATCCGAACCATTTGTGGGGCCCACATTGAGCCTAATAAGGGCCCAATTTCATGCAACTTCTAGGTGCCACTGTTTTTATTAAATAAAATGTGACATTAAGGGATATTTGTGTGAAAAAATCTAGAGAAAAGCCACTTGGGATGATCTAATTATTTTGGCACTTGATGGCTACCACCTATACCCTTAAGGTGTCCTAAATTTCAGCCAATTGAGGAAGGGAGAGGGCAGATATAATTTTCTATAAATACCACCTCCTAAAATACAAAAAAATGTTTGAAAAATAGAAAAACAAGGGAGGTTCTGTCACTTCATTTCCAGCACTCAACAACCAAAAATCTTAAGGGTTTTGGACAAGAAATCATTCAACTTACACCAAGGAAACATTAAGGTATGCTTATGCCTTCCTATTCCTAAGTTTTAAACTTGGTTAGTTGAGGTTTTTAGCTTGAGAAATTAAGAAAAACGCTGCCAAAATTTCATGAGACCTTGTGATGCTTAGGGAAGGATAGAAACCTTAATAATCAAATGGAATAAGCAAGATTAAATGGTGTATGGATTGGTTTTTGGAAGAAAATCAAAGTTAGGTTTTAAGGGGGAGGTTCGACCAGCTATTGTTCATGCAGGAGGAAATTGTTTTGGCTTGATTTGATGATTTTAATGGCTTTAAAACATGTTTTTTTGTAGGGATATGTTGTTGGGAGGTGTTTAAAATCATTGGAATCAAAAATGAAATTTTTGAAAATAAATACCCCCTATTTGGCCAGTTACTATTCATGGGGAAGGAGTGTGAATTTCAAAAACCTGATTGCACCATTGGATTTCTTATGAAAAATTGTGTAGGATTGAGTGATGAAGTTATTGATTCTAAAGGAGGAATTATATGGTTAAAAATCAAAGAAAAAGGGGTGAATTATTGAGTTAAAATTTAAAGAATGGTGTTTAAGTTGTTTAGGGATTAATGTGGCCTATGTTTTGGCTTGGTTTAACAGGCATTGTAAGGAGGAACCAAGAGGAAGCTTCGTTCTTGAAGTAACCAATTGGACAAGTATTAAAAAGATAGCTTTGAATTATATTTTGATTGTTTATCTTGCATATTTAATGTGATTTCTTGATTGCTTGGGTTAGAGGAATTTGTATTGTGCTTTTGGTTGATTGAATGGCATTGGTTTATGCTTTGGCCAAATGCATTGTAGTATGTCAATGTGGGAAAAGTTAATGTTCCTCTCTTTGCATGTTATTGGATATGATTTCTTATATTTGGGAATGTTTTTGAATGGTATAATGTGTCACATATGAACTTGCTTGATTTATATGATAATTATAATTCGTAAGCTACTGATATTTCTTTGAAATCTCACTCCCCCTATGTTCAATTATGTTTCAAATAGAGAATGATTCGTCCGATGGCAAGGGCAAGGAAATAGTTTTGGAATGAAGGAGCAATAGGAATTTCATAACATTTTGGAAAGTTATGTAATTTTTTAATTTGTTTGATGTTAATTTGTAATGGATTATGAATGATAATGTGATATAAATTATATTTATATGACATGCCCTAATATTGGAATATTGAATGGTATAATGTCATAAGGTTAAAGACAAGGAAAAAGGGAAATAAAAATTAAAAGAAAGTGGAATTAGTAGATAAAAATACCCTAAAAGTGACTGATCCTATGGCACATAAAATAATAAGCAATTATTGGAATTTGGTATGAAATTTTACTGGCCTATACATCTTATTTTTAGCTTTAAATCAAGTGGTAAATCACCAAATTTGGAGTTTTGTGCTAAGAGTTATGCCCTTCCAAAGTTAGGCAAAAATACTGAAAATTAGAAAATTAACCAAATAAATAGTGTAGCTTGTCGAATTTTCTGGTGCTTTTTTGAATGGAATTGAGTCCAATCAGTATTTTTCCTTTATATAACTCTTAGCAAGCTTGGTGTGAAAATTAGAACCACCTTGTTTTGATTTTTTTAGAATTAGTTATGAATTTTCAAAGTTGGCCCAAATTTGGATAAACAGTGTACAGACATAATTAAAGGTGAAATTTTGAAACTGAATTTTTTCATCTGGAAACGTTACGAAACACATTCTAATGGTTCCAATTGACGCATAATGGGATATAAAAGGAGGTGTGGCACATAGCATACTGATATAATTTCTATAATGATCTTCCATCCTAATACCAATTCCTTGTCTTGATCGATGGATGAGCCACTTCCTATTTAAGACATAATTTAACATAGGAGGAATGAAATTTCATAGAAATCTCAGTAGCAATTGAACTATAATTATCATGTAAATCAAGCAAGTTACAATCTAACATGTTATCATACTTCAAGGCATAATCAAACCACATAAAATCATAGTTAACACCATGCTAGGAGAGGAACACCAACACTTCTGCAATAACATGATTCAATGCATTCGACCAAAGCATAACCCAAAGCCATCCAATCAACCAAGATCATAACCCAATCCAAGCAAACATATGATCACATTAAATAAGCAAGATAAACAATCAAATTATAATTCAATGCTACCTTCTATCACTTGATAATTTTGGTCTCCTCAAGGGATTGTGTTTCTCCTTGATTTCTCCTCACAAAACCTATTGATCCATGCATAAATACAAGATATATTAATAACTAAATAACTTAAGCACAACACTTTAATTTTAACTTAACAATTTCTCCCTTTTTTCTTTGGTTTTCAACAATATTGTTCCTCCTTTGGAATCGGTGATCTCTTTGGCTCAATCCTACACAATTTTTCATGAGGAATTCAGACGTCCAGTCAGTTTTTTCAAAAATCAAACTCCTTCCCCATGAAACTGGTTTGGCTGAATAGGGTATTTAAGCTTCTAAAAATTTCATTTTCGATTTCAATGATTTTAAACACTTCCCAATAGTATATCCTTACACAAAAACACATTTTAAACCCATTGGAATCATCAAATTAAAGTGAAACAAACTCTTACCCTAAGAACAGTGCTTGGCTGAAATGAAGCATAAGGGATCCTGGGTTGATTTTCTTCCAAAAACTACTTCACACATCACTTAAACAAGCTTGTTCCATATCATATTTAAGGTTTCTATCCTTCCCTAATAGACAAGCATGTTAATTGAATTTGTGTGGCATTTTTCCTTGATTTTTCATGTCAAAAACCCCAAAACTAACTTAAAACTTAGGGAGAGGAAAGCTTGAACATACCTTGATGTTATCTTGATAAAAATTGAATGATTCTTTGCCCAAATGCCCCTCAAATTTTAGTCTCTTTGGTCTGAACACAAAGTGGCAGCACCTCTCCCTCTTTTTCTAATTTTCTAACATTTTTCTTGTATTTTAAGGAGGGATATTTATAGACAAATAAACTGCCATTTTCTTCTGAATTTTGGATGCCTAAAATGCCCCTTAATAGGTGAGTTGGCAGCCATCAAGTGCAAGATAGCTTCAAATTTAACCAAGTCTCCATCACTAGAGTTTTCCAACAATTATCCCTTACTTTTGCATTTTATTTTAATTAAAAATAGTAGGGTCCAGAAGCAGCACGACATTGGGCTTGAATTGCACCTAATGTGGGTCCCACAAATGGTTTAGGATGGCCCAAAAATATGGCCCACAAACCAATTCAAAATCCCAAACCATTCTGACACTTTATCAGTTACTATTCACTAGTAACATTTCATAATTTTTTTAGACCTCCAAAAATTTATTTCTCTCCATAGTAACTCACCTTTTAATATAATAACATGATTTGAAAATTTTCAGAATTTTTTACCACCCCTAGGTATTTATTTTGAATTTTCCCTGATTAGGCCTTTATTAGTGTCACTACAAGAAAATAATTCCCTAAAATTAATTCTTGAGCTTCCAAGAACTAAAACCAATTTTATAAATTCAAAAAAATATTTAAATGATTTTTCCATAATTTTTTCAAAATTATTGAGGCCTCTAACTAATCAAAATAATTATTTTCCTCTAATTTTCCAATAATTTCTCGAAAAACCTCTATTTACAGGAAATTCCATAATAATTTATTTTCACAATAATTTCACCTTTTGAGCCTTAAGTGATGTTTCAAATGCTTTTACCATTTTTTGAGAATTTTCTAGGATTTTTCTCAGAATTTCCTGTTTTGCCCTTCTTAGACTGAAAATTACAAAAATGCCAACCTTAACCTTATCGGGGTTTCACATTAAAAGTTGTTTCGTCTCCCTGTCTAATTTCTATATTGGCCCTTATCCCAATTTTTAATTACCTATATCCAGATAAAATTTCTCGGGATGTGACACATATTGTTTCTTTTCTTTAGAATCCTTCATTGCTTTGTCGATATTGAACTTAATTTGCTCATCACCCAACCGTAGAATCACTTCTCCTTTCACTACATCCAACTAAAGCTCTAGCTGTAGCAGAGAATGGTTTCCTAACAATCAGTGGAATCTCTTTATCCTCTTCAATGTCTAGCATAACAAAATCAGCAAGATAGATAAAGACATCCTTGATGATGCCATATGGATAAGAGAGATTTCTATCAGCTAGTTGGAGGGTAACAGTAGTAGGATTAACTACCCCTAATTGCAACTTCTTGAAAACAGACAGAGGTATCAGATTCCCCAAATCACATAGAGCACGACATTCAAACTTATCATCCATCAAACATAGAATAGTGAAGGAACAAGGTCCTTACACCTGAAAGGAACATTAGGCTTCATGACACTGGTGATCTCTTTGGTTAGTGCTATAGTTGCAAACTCAATAAAGTGCTTCTTCTTACTCAACATCTCCTTAAAAAACTTAGCATATTTAGGCATCTGTTCCAAAGCCCTAATGAATGGAATATTAATATGTAACTGCTTGAAAATCTCCAAGAATTTCTTATATTGATCATCAGATGCCTTCTTTTAAAATCTTTAAGGAAATGGTAAAGGCGGCGCCCAATTTTGATGCCCATTAGTTTCCTTTTTCGTTGCTTCACTCTTTCTTGTGGATTCATTTCCAACCTTCTCCTCATTAACTTTGACATTGTCTTCGTTCATAGCCTCTTTATTATCCTCTATAATGATCTCAAGAGTTACTTGAACACCAGAATCTAAAGACTTCTTTGACAGTTGTGGAATCTCAGGTAATTCCTTACTGCTTTGAAGAGTCATAGCTTTACACTCCCTTATTTCTTCTCCATAAGGGTTAGGAATAGTATTACTTGACAACCCTCTCTGTTGAAATGCAGTCACTGCATTATCGCCTATAGATCAGGCTTAGACTCTTGAATAGGAATAGATTCCTTTTCTAAGTGATGAAAACCAGGAGGGATCAATTGCTTTACACTGGAAGTGGAGGCTTGATTAAGTATTGCCCTATGTTTCCAAGAGAGGTTTGAATTGTTGTGCTATTCTAAGTTGTATATGTTTGAATATGCATTGTTCTAGTTGTTCCTATGGTAGTTTCTAGCATAATTCATTGACTCTACTTGTGAAGAGACGAGGCACTAACCAGTAGTATGCCTACCCCCACAATAATCACAAGTATATAAAGCATTAACTCCTATAAGTCCACTATTAAGGTGCCTAACTTGAGCTTCTAGATGATCAAACCTCTTGTTGATTGCACCCAATATTGCCACCAATTATGAAGAAATATCTTTAGTGACTTTCTCAGCAAACTTCACTAATCTTTTGTCACTATTATTCTTAATGTAGCCAGTTGCCAAATCATCTAAACAACCCCAAACATGATTTACTAGTTGTTTTGTAATTCCACCATTAGTGATAGTAGTCATCTCAAATTTGGACTCAGGAGTTAACTAGCTACTAAAGATCTAAAGTAAAACCCATTTCTCTTGATTATGCCCCGGGCACTGCTTAACCAACAATTTAAATCTTGTCCAAGCTTCGTATAAGTGCTCACCAAATTGTTGGCGAAAGTTTGTGAGATTGGCCCTTGCATCCACTATCTTGTTATATGGAAAGAACCTTGCTCTAAACTTCTCTTCCAAATCATCCCAAGATTTCACACTCCCTTCCTCCAAATTGTTGAGCCATGCTTTAGCTTTCCCTTACAGAGAATAAGGGAAAAGCCTTAGACGAATGATGTCTTTAGGAACTCCATTCTGCTTGAACGAATCACAAACATCCAAAAATTGAATCAAGTGCCAATCAGGATCCTCATTACTGTTTCCCTCATATTGACCATTCAATTCAATCATCTTGAGCATTGCTTGCTTAATCTCAAAGTTGTTTGCTTGAAATTCAAGTACTTTGTCACACCTTACTTTTACACACTTTAGCGCATTATACGAAAGCATTCGGAACTACATTCGTTGGCCTTAAGGTTAGAAAATCAAGTTTTAAAGTTTGACTTGTATGGTCACGGTTCACTGCACATTCCAGAATTTGGGGGGACAACTTTGAAAAATCATAACTAATTCTAGAAAAATCAAAGCAAAGTGGTTCTAATTTTCACATAAAGCTCTTTTAATTCTCCATAAGAGAAAAATAACAATCTGGACTTAGGCCTTGCCAATTCATATAGTTTATTCATCAAAGATTACTATTTATTTGGTCAAAACAGTGTTTTTCAAAAGTCCTACCTCAACTTTGAATAGCCATAACTCTTAGCATACACATCCATTTTCATGTGACCTACTACTTGTTTTAAAGCTCAGGATGTGCTCTAAATACTCACCAAATTTCATGGCAAAATTCATTCATTTGCTTTGTCTCATCATTGAAACCAATTCGTGGATCATTTAGGGACTCTCTAACTCCCTAACTTAATTCAACATTTTCAAATAAATTCATTTCTTGCATTTCCCATGTTGTCATTGCATATACTATTTCCATACATAATCTCATGCCATCTTACATAACATAAACATTTTAAACATTATCGAATATGCATGACATGATTATAACATCAACTAACATAATAGTTACATAACATAGCATGTTATGGAAACATAAGACATGCTTGGTTTCTTCCATTTATCTTGCACTTCCACTTCTTGATTTTTCCTTCAAGCTTGTAGCACCTATTAGGGGTTGTTAAAGGAGGGTGAGATTAGAGAGAATCTCAATAGCAAATACTACCCATAAGCATGCAAGACATAATGCAAATGCATGACATGTTATTATAACATTAACATATGGATGCCATAGAAAGTAAGCCAAACATCACATGCTTTCATAACATATTGCGAAGGCATAACATAACATAAGTTTGCACTTAACTTTGCAAACATTTCATTACAGCTTAGTCACATTATGGCATCACAAGCATACCATACATATCAAGTACACAATATAGGTAAGTTCACTACCTTATAACATAGCTTTCCTCTTGCTTTTCCTTTGATTCCCTTGTCTTTCCAACCCTATAGATTTTCGGTCAACACCATTAAACATCTTCTTGGATGTTCCAAGGTCCTAAATACATCAATACATTATGCAAAACAATTATTAGAATCAAGTCATCAACTTATCTCTACTTGATTTTTTCTTGAACATACTTGAACTCTAACTTTTGAGTTTCAATTCCAACCTTCCTAAAATTATTTGCACATGCAATTCCCACATGATTTTACATGTAGAATCCATTTCCAAGCTCAAAACAATCAAAATTCAATTCTAACCAAGAATTCTCATTGGCCGAACACATGCTCTTAGATTCCTAAATTTTCATTTTTGATTCTAATGAATTTAAACATACTTTCATAGCATAATCCCACACAAAATCACATTTTAAATCCATTGAAACCATTCATTGAAACAAATCCTACCCTTGAGTTGTTGAGCTGGCCAAATTAAATAGTCAAGGGTCCTAGGATGATTTCTTCCATAAACCCATTCAAAACAGCACCAAACATCATGATTCAATGTCATTAAACAAGTTGCTATCCATTTCCTAAGATTTCCAGCACAACCAGAATTTTCCAGCAATTTCCCTTACCAAGAACTTGTGATTTAGCCATTGGAAATACACCAAATTAAAGTCTAAACATACCTTAAGGAGTCCTTGATCAAAGCTTGATGATTAGCCTTGGATTGGAAGTGGTTTTTTTAAGGTGTTTAGAAGTCAAGAAAAATCTGTGCAGAACCTCTCCTATTTTTCCAGATTTTTGCACAAATTTTGGGAGAATTATAGGGGTATTTATAGGCCACAATTTCTACTGGTTCTTCCCCCTTTGGCAAGCATTTTCAAGTGCCAAACATGGCCTAACATTAAAGTCAAGCCATCAGTAAATTCTAGTCATCCACTTGCATCTTGCTTTCCAAGTCATTTTTCATCAATGGTTGAAAATTTGCTCAGCACATAAGCCAGCTGTTCTGGTCATGATGAGCATGAATTTGGGCCTTGTTAGATGCTAACTAAATGGTAAAAACTAATTAGGAAGCAATGGGATTAATCTAGTTAAATCCCAACCACAATCCTTTACCCGATTTTCTCCTTTTAGGCCTTTATTAGGGAAAATAGCTCGAAGCCTCCAAAAATTCATTTCTTTTAATAAAAAAATCCACATTTAATATAAAAGTATGATGTGAAAAGTTTGGAGATTTTTCATAATCTCTAACTATTTATTTCACATTTTCTCTAAAATCAGGCTTTTACCTATAAGATTTCGGAAGTAAATTCCTCATAAATTATTTCCTGCATTTCCAATGCTTGGAAACAATTTTATAAATTCATATATATTCCTAGGGAGTGTATCTATATTTTTCCTTGAATTTTGGAGTCCTTAGGTAATTAAAATAATTATATGGCTTCAATTCCCCTTTAATTTTCCCTATTTTCCCAAAAAATAATTATTTTTTTGGGAAAATTTCACCAAAATTTATTTTGGGCCATTGTCACTCCCAAAACATCATATATGACTCAAAAACCCCTAATTTACCCTTTTTCCATTTGTAGGGAATTTTTTGAGAATTTTTCATAAATTTCCCATTCTGACCCTTAAGAGACCCAATATTGTTGGTCCAGCTCCCTTCCGGGTTTCTTAGCATTGCCAATATACCTTCTATTGACTCTTAACTTAACCTTATCATGGTATACTTATAGAGAAAGGGATATCCCATCCCTCTCTCCACAGTGACGTAATTAATTAAATAATATTTAACCAGAGTTGATTTTGCTGAATTCTTTTCTACTAGCTCATAACTCCGTTGATCTGTCTCTGGGTTTCATTCTTTCCTTTTCATCACAGGGAATTCTTCTAATTTTTCTTAAGTCAAAAGTTAAACCTTAGACAGCTATTTTGACTTTCCCTAGATAGGGTATAAATAAGCTTTAAATTTAATTAAAGCTAACCTCGTTACTTTTTGGGACGGAATTAATTTTAAAATCTATGATAATTCCTCATATACTTTTTTCCAGATTTACCTGATTATTTGAGGCTGTCTCATAGCTTAACTAATTCAATTTAAGTTACTATCTCAAATTGTTCAAAACCTTGGAATGACTTTAGGGCATTTCTGTTATTTCTAGCCTTATATCAACTCCGGGATCCTATTCCCATTTAGGCTAATTTCAGTACTTCTAGGCCCAAAATTCTAGATGTGACATACTTTGATTCCAGATTGATAACCTCTAGATTGCCTTCCTAGAAAGTTATTGATGCCCAAACGATTGTTCTCATCCTCAGCCATATCTTCTTCCACAACTTTAGCGCCTCCTTTCTCTTGATTTTCACAAGATGGTTCAGCCAAGATATGACTCCTTGTCTTTAATGGTGTCTTCAAACCTTTAGATTTGTAGGGCATATAATTAGTACCTAAAAAGCAAAACAAATCTTAAAAGTATCTATACAACTAAAAGAAACACAAGAAGTAACTGGGACAAAAATGATTAAAGAAAACATTCAATCAAAAACTATTAAAGGATTTCTAATTCTAACCACCAATTGCCTTGAGTTCCTCGGCAACAGCACTAAAAACTTGATGCTACCAAATATTACGATGCACCGCAAGTGTACAGGTCAATAAAATAGATGATGGCAAATCAAGGTCGATCCCACAGAGAACTCGATTAACAGTGATTAGGCAATAAAAATTCTTTTTTGTGTTAAGTTGAGAAAATCAGGATTTAATGAAATTGAGTGCAAAGAAATTAAAATAAACAAAACAAAGCTTTCTCAAATTACTAGAGCAAAGATTAAAAAGGCCAACCTAGATTCACTAATCCCTTGCTAGCTTCTTAAACCTTATTTCACCAAATTGATTAGCTTTAATGTCAATTTTGTTAATCTAGAGTTCAATTAGCTATAAGTGCCTGTCGGTCCACTTATAACCCTCTCTTAAATTAATTATGTAATCTCTCACACAATTATCTAAAAGGGTAAACAATTTGGTCTTACTCATCAACAATTATACAGGGCAATTAGGTATATTTCTATCCTAATCACAAATTAGGTTATCATACAATCCCATATTACTTAATCTAAGAGCTTAATTAAAACCCCCTCTCTCAAAAAAAAATTTAATTCTCAAATTCACAATTAATGGTGGCCGGTCATCAAATGGACAATAAAGAATAAGATTAACTAACAAAAATTTAACACTAAACATCTTTAATTTAGTGAAAACAAAGCTTTGTCCACTAACAAGTTTATAGTTCCTCTAGGCTATAAAGAGAAAATTAGCTACACATGAATTTAATCAATCTCTGCTCTACAGCAACAATCTCACATGTGAAAGCCATAGCAAAATACAGGAGTAAAGGAAGGAGGAACCGAAACAGAGAAATAGGGAATCAAAATATTGCTCAAGTATAGCTCAAGTGTTTCTAGATTGAAGATGATGAACAGCTACTCTTCTTGCTCATCCAGTAATCGATGGCGTCTCTCTCTTTTCAGATCAGAATATCATTGTGCCCAGTCTCTCCTCTCTAGCTCCGTTGAACTCGTCCTCCTCAGAATTGTTCTTTACAATTGCGTCCCTCTAGTCCAAAACCAGCATTGGTGACCTCCTCTTGTCTTTGACCTCCTCTGCTGAACCTGTAGACCAAAGCCCCCTAACTGCAACCTCCAGTGTTTGCCTCTCTCGCCCCCGAACCCATCAAACCAAAAGGAGAGCAAGATGATACCTGTCACATCCACCAATAGGGTAATTAGGAATAAGGAATGTTTCTAAATAATTAAGGGCAAAAAATGATAAAGATAAATAGAAGAATTTTGGTGGAAAATAATTATTATGATTTTTTAAGTCAATTATGAAAATTTGACTAATTATGAAAAATTGGTCAAAAATAATTATGGAAAAATATTTTCAAACATCAAAAAATTAAGAAAATATAAGAATAATATCCTTTGAGAATTATATGAGATTATGTAATTGGTTTTATGACTAAATTACCCTTAGAAAAATTACAAAGGAATTTAAGGTTAATTTAGGCCAATTTAAGGGTTTTTATTTAGAAAATTCCAAATAAATATTTTTAAGGAGAATAAACTTCGAAGAAAATTTCTATGATACGCCAAGGAACTATGAGAGATTATGAAATTAAAAAGAGACCCTCAAATATCCAAGATTTTTCCTAATTCCTTTGAAAAGTGAAAAAATCACTAAAGAGAAGGAAATTAGTTTTCTTTTTCATTTAATTATTGGGAATTTAATTTTGAGACAAAGAAGGTATTTTGGGACTATAAAAATAAGGAGAATAAATTATGGATGTGACAGAAAATAATTACAGAGGCCAGAGTGCTGTAACTATAGAAAAAAAATTAAAACCGGAGTCAAAGTGTACCAATAAAGTAAAGACTAGAGTCTTATACTTCAAATGGCTCACATTTTGCCATGTGTCAAGCCCCTAATGGAGAGGATTTGTGTAACATCTTAAATTCTACTCCAAGGATTTAAATATTTAAAAATTGAAAAAAATAGGTTCCAAACTGTTATTTTCTCCGTTTTACCTAGGGTCTTCAACTTCAGTTTATCCCGAGTATTTTCTTTTTACTTTCTCCCGTCTTTTTTCTCTTCCCCTCTCTCTCTCTCTCTCCGCGTTTATTTCGCTTGCAGCGTCGCTCATCTCTCTCCCTTCTTTCTCCATCGTTTCATATAGTTTTGGTAAGTAAAACTACTTCTAATTACAAAACTTCCTTCATAAAAGTTATTCTACTCAGTCAGATCTATCTAATGATAGTAATTTTGTGTTGCTTAGAGAAAATTTTTGATATAGAGTTTGGAGCAAGTATTTAGTTTTGATGAGTGTTAACCACAGTATTATAGATCTGTTATAGTAGATCATTTCTACTGGTTTAGATTTGTCCATTTATTGATTTTAGTATTTAAAAATTAATTTTTTAATTAAAAAATATGTTATTTATGAGATATATCATATTTATACCGATTAAAATTAAGTTAAATAATTTATTTGGGTTGTTTGACATATTATTGAGATTTTAATCGGTTTAGTTTTATTTATTGGGTGACTGGAGGTTTTAAAATAATTATTGTAGTCAAAGTTTATTATTTATGAAAATATATATATGCCATTAAAATTTTGATTAGATCATTTATATATATAAATATTTGAGACACTATTGAATTTTTGATGGTTCGGTTTTGAGGTTTAAATTTCAAATGAGATTTATAGAATTTAGAATATAGGAATTTCATATTTAGAAATCTTGAAAAATTCTTTTTATTAAAGTAAATAAGTTGAAGGATGTAAATAAATAATTTGGCTTGTTAGAAAATTATCAGTTAATTCTAAAGTACTTAATTTTGGATTATAAGAGTTGTGGGAATTTAGAATGAAAATTAAATTAAATTAGGAATTTGACTAATATATGAGCTTAATTAATTAATTAATTAGTTTATATTAATATGTGGTTATATTAATTGTGTAGATTAATTATTGGTTGAGCAAAGGATTGACCTCGTGGTAATCCTTCTATTACTTTGGCGAGAGGTAACCACTTTCCACTTATTATATGTGCTAATATGTTGTTTGTGAGTATTTTTCTATTTTGAATAATATTTGTTATTTGGAATTCGAGTAGATATATTATATCTTTTGGGCTATGAAAATTGTCTTGTGGGATTTTTGGAATTGTGATTGAGAAATTTGAAAAAGATATATGATTTATATCTTATGGATTATACTGGGAACATATTGAGACATTTTCTGTTATATTGTGAATGATTGGTTGTTATTTGGATTTTGGATTGAGCGCTATCCTACCACGTGGTAAGGCTGCCATTGGTGCACATTGGTTGGCTTCTTCCTTTGTCCCCCATAGTGAGGGATAGGCCTTTGTGGCTTCTTATTCATTTCCCAAAGTGAGGGATAGGCCTATATGTCTGATTGATCCCCCATAGTGAGGGATAGACTTATGTGGCTTGTGTGTTGGCCCCCATAGTAAGGGTTTGGATGATTAAAATTATATTTCTATGGATATATCTATGTTTCTCGAGAATTAATAATTATCCCACTTGACATCTCACAAGCACGTGTTAGTATGTATGATGAGTTGGAAAGTTAGTTACTGAGGCATTTGTCTCACCCCGTGGTTTAACATTTTCAGGTGATGATCTGTCAAGGAAGGCCTCGGAGGCTTAGTGTGCTATCACAGCTTGTATAGCCTCCCTTCATTTGTTTTATGTGTTAATTTATTATATATTGCCACATAGGGCTCATCTATTTTGATGTTGTGAACTAATACATTTGATTATTGCTAATTGATGAGAGGGCTGTTAGAAAGCCAGAGGCCTCTAAGACTTTGCACGGACATTCGTATGAAAGTATGAGTTTTGTTTGGGCTAAGGGTTGAATGATATTTCTGGATTTTGGAAGTCCAAGACCCAAGTTAATTATCTATGTGCTCGTGATATAAGTTTATTTCTTTTAACCATGATAGTGATTTTAAAATTTTAAGATTTCTTCTTTTCTATCATGGTTAATCTTTCAAATAAATTGTTGAATTTCATCTAAAATGGTTTTGAAAGAACGGTTGTCACAATTTGAATTTTCCAAGTGTCACACCACAAGTGGAGAGGATTTTGACTTTTGGTAATTAATTTTAATATGATTTAGTTAATTAAGAAAGAGAATGCAAGATTAAAGAGGGGATTGACACTTAGACTTTCATTAATTATGGTAGTTGAGATATTTCGCTCATTAAAAGAGCTCTTACCTCCTATTTTTCAGACCATTAGTTCGGCCAAAGTGAGAGCAAGAGAGAAAAGAGAGGGTTTCAAGTGGAATCAAGAGAAAAGCCATCAACTTTGATCATCCAACCAAGATTCAAGGTTAGTTTTTGGTTCTAAGTTGTTCCTTACCTTGTTTGCTTGAGTTGGATGGTTGAAAATCCTAGTTTCTCTTCTTCTTTGATGCTAGCTGAAACATATATTATGTAGGGAAGGAAGTTTTGTTGTTCAAACTTGTTAGAACACTTCAAAGCATAGTTATTCCAAATGGTTGCAAGTAGTTGTATGTTATTTTTGGAAAGATTTCTTTGTTGAAACTCAAGAAGTGCTATTTGGTCAACATAATAACTAGATCCTAGGATAATTTTTTCAATGTTTTGAGTCTTCCATTGTGTTCAAAATGGAAAATGGTGTAGGATAAACCTAAAGAACAAGTGTTAGAAGCATTAGAGCCAAAGTTGTAATTTTTGGATAATGAACCCTATACGTTTGGTTAGATGAAATCTGGAAGGAGGGGTTTTATTTTCTTAAATCCAAGTAAATATTTAGAATCTACATAAAAAACCATATAGGAATGAGTTAAGATAGAATTTTTAGGGTTAAAGAAACAAACTCTACAAATTCAAGAACAAAGACGGAAGTTTTAAAAGGATTTAAGAATTTCTTGAGTTATGTTGCTGATTTTTATATGGAATGGTTGATGATCTTGCTGCCCCTTTTGTGATTTATTAGAGTTTGACATTTATGAAGGGAAGGAAGAAAAACAAAGAAAGCACAAGTCTTTGGAGCAAGGTACCAAAGTTTAACCTAACTACTAACATTAACTTTGCATTGTTGATTATTGCATGATTAATTGCTATTATGTGGATGAGCTTTGCTAATTGTGATGTGGTTACTCTTTGCACTTTATTGCTTTGGCCTTTGCATGATTGAGATTGCCAAATTATAGGAATGCTAGTTCACCAATAGTAGCTAATGTGGCTATGCATAATAATGATGCTTGTTGATGGTATAGTTGGTTAATTTTGCTATTAGGATTTCACTGAAATCTCATTTTTTCCAAATGAAATCTAACCTTTTAGGAGCTGAATCATCAAAGGGCGAGCTGCAGATTAAGGTTAATTATGGTGCCAAACCATAAAAATTCATTGACTTTTGGTTATGTAATTATTCTGCTTGTTTAGTGCCATAACCCTAAGTTCCCGAACTATAGTGAGATTGCCAAGGCATATAATGCAATCAAATCATGTATCAAGTTTATTAAATAATCTCAAACATAACACAGCAATCATTCAAGCAATCATATGATGCAACAACCAAGCAAGTTAACATCATAGCTTGTAAATTCCATGCTACCTCTTATAGTCCAAGATTCTCGGCCTCTTTGGTTCCCTTGGTTCCTTCTTGTTCCTTTGCACAAAACCTACCAATTCATGTATAAGCACATCCCAATTTATCAATAATTCAAGTATAAACACTAATGCTTGACATTAAGCTTAATTAGACTTCTTTTTCCTTAATTTTTAACATAATTTTTCATGTAGAGTCTAAAACATCCTTCCTTTAACCCCTCAAAGTATGCGTTTAGAAGCGTTCTGGTTCAAGAAATTCACGAAACAAGACCGTAGATTGAAAATTTGCAATTGGTTCTTAGGTTACTGTTCACTAGTTAAATTCCAAATTACAGGTCCAATTTTGAAAAATCATAACTAATTCTGTAAAAATCATATTGAGGTGCTCCAAAATTATACTCAAAGCTTTTCTAATTCTCTACAAGGAAAAAATATGAAACTGGACTTATACCTGCCCAATTCATACAGCTTATTCATTAAACTTTACTGGTCCAAACTGTACGTTACAGTTTCTTTGCCCTAAATTTGATCAAGCATAACTCTTAGTACACATATCTATTTTAGGTGATCTACTACTTATTTTAAAGCTTAGGATGTGTAAAATATGTATACCAAATTTCATGGCTTAACTCATTTATTTGATGGGTCAAATTGGAGCAGGAAACTGACTGCTACAAGACCTATGTTTTATCCATTAAACAATTCTTGGTTTAATTTATTTTTTATTGTGTTAGCATGCATAACTTGGCTTTATTCTTTCCCATTCATCCTCATACATTTCCATTCATGCCATAAACATTCAAAACAAATACATTGTATCATTGGCATTTATATACATAATTTACATAATAGAAGAATTATACATAAATCCTTAACCAATCATTAACATCAATAATTCTCTACTTTCTTCTCTTTCCTTCTCATGTTCTCCCTTAGGGAATCATTGTGCATCATTGATTGACCTAAATGGTTGGTTAGGCAGGGGTGGGATTTGGGAGAATCTTAGTAGCAAACAATAACCACCCAAGCATACATGGCAAGCTTGGCATTTATAACATGATTGCAGCTTAACATCTTTATAACATAATAACATGTTTAGAAATCATCATGCATTTATCATAAAACACATAGGTCTATAGCATATTTCAAACACATTAACAATCATAACACATGAGTTCATAAAATCATATAACATAGAAACATGACATACATGCAAGCAAATACCAAGCACATAAGAGTAAGGTCAAGTTTGCTACCTTGTGTCTTTAAACTTTCTCTTTATTTCCTCTTGCTCTTTTTGCTACCAACCATTAAGGTTGCTTGCTCAACCTTTTCCATTCATCATTGTTGATGTCCCATGACCCTAAATGCATCAACACATCATTTCCATTCATTCCTCAGAGCCATGGTAATCAACAACATCAACACTTTGTTTTCTCTGAACTATATTAACTTTTAACTTTTAAGCTTGATTTACAATCTTTCTAAAATTAATTCCATATGCTATTCCCACACAATTTTGCATGTAGAATCTATTTTTAAGCTCAAAATAATCAAAATCAAACTTCTTCCCCATGAACCAGTATTGACCGAATAGTATGCTTTTAGGGTCCAAAATTTTCATTTTCAATTCTAATACTTCCAAACTTGTTTTCTCACCTTTACCCCACATAATTTTTCATTTTAAATATATTGTAAGCATCAAAATCATCAAAATCCAATCCTAGCCCTAAGAACTAGCTTTGGGCAAAATGTTACTCAAGTTACATAATCATGAAATTCAATCAATTTCAACATAAAGCCACTTGATTCTTGTTTCTTTCAAACCTTTAAACATTATTCTAACATCAATTTCATCTTTCCCTATCCTTAAAAATTTCATGCAACATGCCTTCCTAGGGTTTCAAGCTCCCAAAAATCATAAAAATCCATAACCAAGCTCAACAACAATAAGGGTAGTGAAAACTACATCAAAAACCATGAACATATCTTGTTTTAGAGCTTGATCTTGCTTAGGGTCACTTGGCCTTTCTCTCTCCTTCTTCTTTCTCTCTTGAATTCATTTTCCAAGAGTTTTCCAAGATTTCCATGAGGTTAGGACCAAATAAGGGGTAGGGAGGGTTATTTATAGAAAATAAGACTGAATCTTGGCTATTGATCTTAAAAATATGTGGCTTAATCTTGACCGTCCATTTTTCCTTTTCATCTTGTGATGACAAGTGTCCTATGACATCATACTTGCATCATCTTGATGACATCATGTTTACATCATAAAGCCACATGTCTTCAATCCAACCATACACGTCATTTTACTAGAAATTTCCAACATTATCTATGAATTTTGAATTTTATTTAATTAATTTCTTTGAGTGGACAGAAAGTCACAAAATTGGGCTCTCTTCCAGATCTAATGTGGGTCCCACACATGGTCTAGGATGGCCCAAAAATTTGGCCCACAAACCAAATCACAGTCCTAAACCATACCGACTCTTTTTCAATTACTATTTACTTGTAACATTTCGTAATTTTTCTAGACCTTCAAAAGTTCATTTCTATCTATTATAATTCACCTTTTAATGTAAAAATATGATCTGAAAATTTTCATAATTTTTCTCCAACTCTAGATATTTATTTTGAATTTCCCCCGATGAGGCCTTTATCCGTAAAATTACGGGAAATAAATTCTCTAAAATTAATTCCTGTATTTACAAGGCCTTAAACTAATTTTATAAATTCAATCCCACATTTAGATAATTTATTCATATTTTTTCCAAATTTATTGAGGCCTCTAGTTATTTTAAATAATTATTTTCCTCCAATTTTTCTACTATTTTTCCAAAAATCTCTGTTTTCAGAAAATTCCATAATAGGCTATTTTATACTATTTTCATTTTTTGGGCCTCAATTGAGATTCCAAAAACCCTAATTTATACCTTACCATTTTTTTAAAGAAATTTTTTAGAATTTTCGGGCATAATTTCCATTTTTACCCTTACTAGCTCGAAACTTTGTAAAATTACAATTTTGCCCCTAGTTTGGCTTAACCTGAAATTCACCTCACTGGGGCTTTCAACACAACTTTTGGCCTATATTTATCTCTTTTTCTCATTTCTGGGTCTTGGGACTTCATCCAAGTCTCTAACTTCATTTTTTCTCAGTCCTATAAAACTTTCCCTTTGCAATTTATGTCTTGAGAATCCCTATGTCCTTCTAGGGAATCTCTGGGACCTTTGCCAAAAAAGGTCTGGTAGCCTGTCTGTTTCAAGCTAATTTTGGTACTTTTAGGCCTAAAATTAGGGATGTGATGGAATCCAAATATCAAATCATATTTTACAAAATCCCATTCCTTTCTTGTCATCTCATATTGGTCGAATACAGGGGATATATTTTCTAAAAATTTTATTTTTGATTTCAATAATTTTAAACACTTTTCCTTAGTGTTTTCCTACATAAAAACACCTTTTGAACTCATTGAAATCACCAAAGCACATCAAAACAAACTCCTACCCCAAGAACATGTGATGGCTGAATTGATTCCCCAATAATCCTAACTTGGTTTTCTTCCAAAAATCAATCCAAACATAAACATAAACTGAACATATAGTTCCAAGCCTTAAATCATGGTTTCTATTCTTCTTTAATCATGCTTTATGTCAACTGAAATTTGGTAGCAATTTCACCTTAGGTTACAACTTGAATTTCCAACCAAAGCAAGCTTTAATCTTAACTGAAACAAAGCTTAAACTTACTTTAATCAACCCTTGATCAAAGCTTGGTGTTTTCCCCTTTGATTGCACAGTTGGAGTCTCTCTTCCAAGGTTAAGAATTTAGTTTGGTAGCACCTCCCCTCATGGTTCTTATTTGGCCTAAATATTTCAAATCGAGATGGTATTTATAGACAAAAAAATCTGATCTCTTCTCCTCATCAATAGATGAAATTTGGCCAGCAAGAATGGCTATGTGGCTGCTATCAAGCCCTCTAATTTTCAGATCATGTGATGTGTCTAGTCTCCAGAACATTCCTACTGAAATTGGGCTTAAATTCATTTAATTCTTGGGCCACCATTTTGCATAAAATTTTGGGCTTTTCTTGGCCTAAAATGAAGCCCACTTCTGACCTAAAAAGGAAGAAAAAGTGGGGCCCACTCATAAATATTAATCCTTAACAAAATGATGTTTATTGGTTATTATTCACTTGTAATTATTCATAATTTTTTTAGACCTCCAAAATTGCATTTTTCTTCATTAAAAATCCTCTTTTGATATGAGAATATGATCTGAAAATTTTTAGGATTTTGCTCCACCTCTATTTATTTTAAAATTTTCCTGAATAGGGTTTAATCAATAAGACTTTTGGAAATAAATTCCCAAAAGCAAATTCCTATATCTCCAAGGCTTGAAATCAATTTTATAAATTCTAATAAATGTTTAGATAATTATTTCATATTTTTTTCAGAAATATTGAGGCCTCTATATAACTAAAATAATTATTTTTACTCAATTTTTACTATTTTTCCTGAAAAACCTCTGATTTCAAGAATTTCTGTAAATAACTATTTTCATACCATTTTCAACTTTAAGGCCTCCATTGAGGTTCTAAAACCTCTAATTTACCTTACTATTTTTTAGGTATTTTTTGATAATTTTCCAAAATTTTTCATTCTGTCCTTCCTAGACCGATAATTTCAAAAATATCAACCCAGATCTTGTCCGGATTTCATGACATGCTTGTCTTTGTCAGCTAGTCTATCTTCCTACTGGCCCTTGACTTAATTTTTCATATCCATTATCAGGGTTAATTTTTATAGGATTTGACGCTTGGCATGACTTAGAAATTTAAGCTTGTGATGGCGGCCATATGTCCCTCTCAGGTGGCATATTTTCATGCTAATGGAGGGGGTAGAGGGTAGATTCATTTGCCTATAAATAACCCCCTAAAAGACACAAAATAGGTGAAAATTTGACAAAAGAGGGCAGGTTTTGTCAAAGTGTTTTCTTGAGCTTGGAATATGAACTTAGTGTATTTGAAGGAGAAATCATCAAGTTTTGGTCAAGGATTCATCAAGGTATGTTTGAGCTTTGGTTTAGTTAAGATTAAAGCTTGTTTTGGTTGAATATTTGGATTAAAACTCAAGAGGAACTTGCTGCCACATTTTGGTTAAAATGTCTAGGCTTTAGGGAAGGATAGAAACCTTAAAAATGAGTTAGAATCATCATGTTTAAGTGGTGTTTGGATTGATTTTTGGAAGAAAATCAAAGTAGGGTTCTTAATACTTCAATTCGGCCAAGGTGGAATTTTGATATAGGAGTTTTTTTTTATGTGTTTTGATGATTCCAATGGGTTTAAAATGTGTTTTTGTGTAGGGACACACCAAGAAACAATGTTTGAAATCATTGAAATCAAAAATAGAATTTTTGAAAAAATATATACCCCTATTCGATCAAAACAGAATGAGAAGGAAGGAGTTTGATTTTCAAAAATCTCAATTGATATTTGGATTCTACATGAAAGGTTATGTAGGAATGAGCCAAGAGATTATTGAAATCCAAGGAGAAATAATTATGTTAAAAATCAGGGGGAAATGGGATTTAATTAAGTGTAAAGTTAAGTGTTGGTATTTAGGCTTGAATAATTGTTAATGTAGCTTGTAATTATGCTTGGATTAATAGGTGTTGTGGAGGAAAATCAAGAGGAGCCTTGACTACTTGAAAAGACCAAATTGCATTAAGCATAAAAGGTAGCATTGAACTTATAATTTGATTATTTGTCTTGCTTGCTTAATGTGTGTATGTTGATTACTTTCATTAGTGGATTGTTGTTGTGGCAAGTATTGATTTTATGACACTTAAAATACTTTGGCCAAATGCATAATGTTATGCCAATGTGAGTATTACTTGTTTCTTTCCTTGGCATAATGCAGGATATGATTTTATGTGACTTGAGGATGTCTTAAAGTTCTATAACATATTACATTATGCATTGCTTGATTAACAAGATAATTATAGTTCATTCCTACTGAGATTTCTATGAAATCTCATTCCCTCCTATGTTAAATTATGTATTAATAGGGAGTGGATCAAGTATGGATAAGGGCAAGGAGTTAGTATTGAGCTAAGGACGCCATGTGAATTTTATGACATTAGGTAAAACCTATGTTGTATTTTGATGAACTTTGGTATAAATTTTGTATTTTGATGAACTTTAGTACAAATTTTGCCAACAACATCAAAATAATTTCTCATAATATCTAGCTCTTCATGATCTGAGGTAAATAAAAGTTAGCTAAGAGTCACTAAAAACACTTGAAAAAGTGTGAAATAAATGCACAAAGGACAGTGCTAAGAATCAGCTCACAAATAAACAAGAAATGTGTAAAAGTATTTCAAAAACCTTAGAAAAGATTCAAAAAAGAGTGTAAAAATTGTAAGGAATTGAAAGACACGCAGCGGAAAAATAACTTTAAAATTTTCCAATTCCTTACCCAGATCTACTAATTGTGTTTAAGTCAAGTGGTAAGAGGTGTTACCTGCGGTATTCGAATCATTAGTGGCTCGGGGATTCTGATGTTCGGGATGCGTATGCTCTCCTTTTGTTTGTGAGAAGTTGACAACTCAGATTGGCTTCCTCTACCGGTATCCACACGAATAGCTTTCAACCACAAACGACGTGCTAGCGCCTCTTATCCTTCTAGGGTTTTTGAGAATCCGTCCTCACCGTCTCTCTTTTGGCCGTTTCTTATCTGCAAACCTTTTACACTCTCATCACCACAAGACCCTAGCTCCTAATCTCAAATATATAGGATGCCATCGGTATTATGAAGGACATTGGATTTTGGAATTAATCCTAAATTAATTCTGAAATTAATACAATATCATATATTGCATAATCTGATAAGAAATCAATTAAATAAATACGGTTTGTATATTAAATCCATCCTACAGATTTAATTCACCTATTCATTTAATTCAAAATAAAGATATGACGGAATTATATTTGATTTATTCTAATAAATCAAATTTGAGATATTATACCTTATCAATTTAAAAAAATGATATATAGATTTAATTTATCCTTATAAATCAAATCTTATAAATATCTCTTATATCATATAATATATATATACGCAAATTTTTATACATATATACGTCCACCCTAGATTATTCATTGAATCTGGATATATCTTAGATTCAATGAATCTGGACATCTTAGCTCGTGTTGGGCTATTTTGTGTGTGACCCTGTAGGCCCATATGAAGTTGGCAGTGGGCCATTTACTATAATGACTCACAAGTCGTAGGCGATCTCTAGCAAGACATCACGACTACCCAAATCATATGAGGATCGATGAACGATATAACCTTTCATACAACCATATCACATCCTTTTTGTCACACGACATATTGGTCATAGATGAGGCATGGAGAACGTCATCCTCCTATTCCTGACCATTACTTTCTTGATCCCCGAGTAGTCTGAGTATAGAAATGGAACTACCTTTCCATTATAGTATGGTCATACATTTCTCAGACTCACTCATCGAGGGGCCCAGTAATATCTCTCTATGAATGTGAGGGACAAATTCCATCTTGACCATTCACATTCCTCCATATGAAAAACCACTAAGCCTAAACATAGTCTTTATGATCACTCGATCAAAAGTGACTTTTGACTAGATCAAAGCTGAGCATTTCTCATGTAGGAATCCATGATGATCTCAGGTCAAAGGGCATAGTAACATGGTTTGTATATGAGAGAAGCTTATGACTCAACCCATGTAGCTCTCTCATAGCGGGTCGATCCAACACCTTGTACTCTTACATGTGCCTATGACTTTGATTTATATCTCATACATCTTCAAAGTCATATTGGTCTTATTTCATCTCTGCTCCCACATAGATGACCGACCAGGGACATTTAGGATAAAATCATGAGTTATCCAAGGATAGTCATCACAGTAAACATGCAAATAATATGATAACATAATTAAGAAATTCATAAATCAACAATGTTCATAACACAATGATTGGTCCCTAGGGCACAATTTCCAACAAAAATATGGTCAAACCAATATTTATGCCAGGATAACCAATTCAAACTGAGGATAACATCAATGTCACAAAAAGGCATGCATATAAGGTCTAACGTAGTGCAACAATAGGCATACTAGACAATGTAGTTTAAACAAACATCAGAAGTTAAAACATTAGTGCTAGTAGGAGTGGAAACACATAGATCATATAGCAACGTGTCAACAGGGAGGCCTATGCCCCTAGCACAATCAAACAATGTATGTACAAGGTAATCATTCACATTAATCATACCTTGGATCATTTCAAGTGACTTACTGGCCTCTTCCTTGTTGAAGGCGAACACCCTGTCCTTAGCTTGTGGCCTCAAACTATCCACATTTTACAGGAACTCCTTGATGAAATGTCCTAGCTTTCCATATTTGAAGCACACATTCTGACTTATCAAGCATAGCCGATCTCTATGGTTCTTACCACAGAGTTCACATTCTCTGCCTCAGTGAGTGTTGTCAAACCCTTCTTGCCTTGTTCCTCCTCCTCGCTTAGGCCTTCTTCAGAAACCAGGCCTCTACCACCATAGAAAGCTCCTTCCTGACCTGACCTCGCTACGGTTTTCTCAGCTCTCTCAGTTACCTTAACCAAATCATAATGATTTTGGCTACTTTCTGTGATACGGTAGACTTCTACTACCTTATTAAATGCTTCAAGCTGTCGCGGGGCTACCTTCTCTCTTAACAAGGGTCTTAGTCCCCAAACCATCTTTTTTGTGAACCAATACTCGTCATTCAAGTGTTGAAGGTACATGGAATAACGAGACAACTTGATATACCTGGGTAAATACTCATCAAAAGATTCATTAGCCACCTATTTTATAGTGAGGAACTCAGCTTCTTTCTCATCCCTCCCTGATCAAGGGAAGTATTTCAAGAAAAATTGCTCTTTAAATACTTCCCAGTTAACAGGGGTTACATTTGCCTAGAGGACCAACTCCGTATTCCTCCACCATCTATCTGCCTCACCTTCAAGTTTATATATGGCCATCTGGGCCTTTCTCTTTAATGAGCATTCGAGAATCTTGAAAATTTTCTCAAGTCGGGTTATCCAATCCTCGACTACCTGTGTATCAAGTGTTTCCTCAAAAGATAGAGGGTTATGCTTACCAAAGTATACTATCCTTTGCTGCAAACTATCAAGTTCTGCAACAGCCTATGCCTGCTTAGCAAACCCTTCCTGAGGTTGTTGGGGTTGTTGGACTGGTTGGGGTTGGACTGGTTAGGCTACCCTGGCTACTCCCTAGTCGAGTTGTTACAACTATGCTATTGCTGCTGCTACTACTCTAGCTATAGCAGCATCCCGTTCTTGTTCTTAGCAAACCTGTGAAGCTTGTAATTCCTGCGTAGTTCGCTGTTGTTCCTCAAGTCTCTCCATTATGATTTGGATAAGGTCAACATGGGGTATAGGAGATGTTTCTCTTGCACGGCTCCACGTCTTGTTCTTGTCATTTTACTTTATGTTCTTTTACCTATAAAAGAAGAAGGGACATTATTGATACGCAAAAGTACTTTATACATTACTTAACTATATACAATAGTCTAGCACAGTCAGTTCAACAGTCAACCAGTCACAACCATAGGCATATACAGTCATCTAGTCAAGGTACAAAAGAAAAAGAAAATATAGAAACAACAAAGACTTCCAAATCATCCAGCAACTGGTCAAAAGTACGGTGAGCTGGGCTATCGTAGATCTTCTGGACCTCGAGCTGCCAAATACGAGTCCTGGGTAGGGAATCTAGCAATGCCTGTCCCCATAAGGTGTCATATGTGTTATGGGAGTCCTCTTCGACTACTTTGTTATGTAGCAGTCATACGTAGTAAAAATAGTTCAAATAAATCGAGGCGTATTGGTTCTGGGATTTGCCAATATGCCTCCCCAGCTCTATAAGTTCCTTGAATATATCATCATTCTTGAATTCTTTCTTTACCATCAATGGTCTTTTTGAAACGTCCTGCCTTTAACCCCTCAGAGCACGCATCCGTAAGCGTTATGGTTCAAGCAGATCATGACAAAAGCTCATGGATTTAAAATTTCAACATAATTACTGGGGTTACTATTCACTGTTAAATTTCCAGATTATAGGTTCAACTTCAAAAATTCATAACTAAATCCATAAAAATTTTATTAAGGTGTTCTAAAATTCTAAAAAAATATGTTTCATTCCTCTTTAAGGAAAAAATATCCAATTGGACTTATCCTTGCCCAATTCATACAGTTTAATTAATAAACATTACTATTCATTTCGTAAAATCTGGAACTTTCAGATTCTGTGCCTCAACTTTAGAAATTTGTATCTCCTTGTATACACATCCAATTGAGATGATCTAGCTTTCATTTTAAAGCTTGGGATGTGTACTATGAGTCTGCCGAATCTCGTGACTTAAATCATTCATTTGATAGGTCAAATTGGAGCTACAAACTCACTGCTCCAAGACCTACGTTTTATCCCTTAACATGTCTTTACTTTAATTCTTTTTATTTCTTTAGCATACATAACATGGGCTTTCTCTTTTCCATTCATGCCCATACATTTCTATACATGCCATAAGCATATAATTAAATACATGGCATCATTAACATCCATAACAATAATTACATAATAGAAGAATTACATATTGAATGATAATATCATTCATTAACGTCAACAATTCTCCACTTTCTTCTCCTTGCTTCTCATGCCATTATTGCCCATCATTGATTGACCTATATGGTTGGTGAGGGAGGGGTGAGATTCGGGGGAATCTCAGTAGAAAACAATACCACATAATCATGCTAGATGGATGCTAATGCACTACACGTAACTTGTTTATTCTCTTGTTAATTAGTGACATATTAGCATGCTCAAAGCTAACTTCTTGATGCATGGCCATGGAGACATAATCTACTCATCATGAATAGCAATTACAGTAGCTAAAACATGTCACAATAACATTCAATAACATGTACACGGCAACACACAAGCATACAACATCAAGCAATGACAATAGGTAAGTTCACTACCTTGCATCTCAAGCTTTCCTCTTGCTTTTCCTTTGACTCCCTTGACTTTCCAACCATGTGGGCATTCGGTTAACATCACCAAAAATCCTCTTGGATGTTCCAAAGGTCCTAAATATAACCATAATGATCATACAATCCATTAGGACCACTAGATTATATAAAGTTCAAGACTATCTCTCTTGAACCTCAACCCTTTCTCTTAGTCTTAGGGTTTTCTTTCTAAATTTTCTAACATAAATCTCATCATTTCCCATCCTTATGATCTATTTCTTGTCAATTAGGACTACTTTAGATGGCCTTAGATTCAAGAATATCAAATTTGGAAATTATGCTTTGCGGGTACTGTTCACGCAAAATCTCCAGAATTTTTGCTCAACTTTGAAAATTCATAATTAATTCTAGAAAAATTAAAATTGAGTGGTTCCAAGTCTCACTGAAAGCTCCTTAAGTTAAATTTAAAGAAAAAATAGTTTCAGGAACTAATTCTATGCATAACAATACCGGAATTGTACAGAACTCGGAACTCTTTCAAAAGTTCAACACTGTTTCCAGATTTCAAACCCTAACTTTGAAAAATCAGCATATATCGTACACATATCCAAATAAAGTGTTCTACCCATGGATTTAAATCTCACAGAGTGTACTTTAATCATGAAAAATCTAAGAATCAGATATGAACAGTAAATAATTTGAAATAGGCATAAAATCAGATGCTACAACCACCACATACCTTGATTATGAAGCTTGAACTTAGGTGGACTTTGTCTCACTAAAAATAGCTCTTTCTCTCTCTAGATGCAAGATTGGCAGAGTTTTCCCTATAGATCCTTGCTTGGCCGAAAATGAAGGGGAGGGAATGCCTATTTATAGCCAAAAATTTGGCTTGAATGGATCAAAATACCCTTGGTGGCTAATAGAAAGAGTAAGGGCAATTTTGAAACTTCAAGTTGACTTTTACATCATCCTTGCATCATCTTCTTGCATCATGCTTACCTCAACCTTCTAGAAGATGCCAAGTGTCATGAAAGTGGTGGAGGAGATGAGAGATTAGATCCTAGCCGTTGGATCAAACTTAATTCCTCCGAATTTACTTGGCCCACGTTTCTCCGGCTTCCTTTATGGCCTTCCGGAGCTCAAAAAATTCTTCTATCTGCTCCATAAATTCCCTTTAATTCTAGAGAATATCTATGAATTTTCTTAGGCCATAACACTTCCTTTAAACCTTGCATAAAAATTCATTTACCAAAATGCCCTTTTATCGGCAAAACAGGCTCTTTAATTTATTAAAGCCACTCCACTGGCCTTTTGGTTGCGGGACTAATTTTATAAATTAGTACAACATTTCAACCATTTAATCTCACTTTTGTGTACATTTTTGAGGTCTCTTGCTATTTCAAATAATTACCTCAAATGGTATACTTTTTACCGGTAATAACCTCATAAATTCCATTGAAGCTGCCTCAGGGGTATTTTTGTCTTTTCTCTTCACAGAAGAGCCTTAGAATATTATTTCCCATTTTCTAGGATTTTCTTGGAATTCTCTGCATACTCTTCTATTTTTACCCTTGTTGGTCATAACTTTCTGAATTTACAGTTTAGTCCCTTCTTGGACTTAGCTTCATATAATCCTCTCTTTGAGGCTTCTAGCTTAACCTTTGGCCTATATCTAGTCTCTTTTCTCTCTCTGGGCCCTCGAGACTTTACTGGAGCCTCTAACTTTGATTACATTTTAGCCCCTTAAAACTTACTTTGCAGTTTAGTCCCTGAAACTGCTTTGCCTTCCTTTCTCATCTTTGGGACTTCTGCTCAAAAGGGGTCTAGTAGCCTATCCAATTCAGGCTATTTGTAGTACTTCTAGGCCCAAAAGCTTGGATGTTACACTTTTCTTGATGGGCAAGTCTTTAGCCTTGACGTTACTTGGACCTACTACAGTTATCGGCACAACCTTGATTCTGCTGGGACCTTTTTCATTTAGCTTAAGTCTGGGTCCTACTACACTCTATGCAGTATCTTGTAGCTCCATGATCTGATTAAAGTTTATCTCTAAGTGAACATCTACAATTTCACTTAACAGTTGATAATACCCCGGAGGAGAAGTAGGATCATCAAGGTCTTTTCCTACACTTAATTTAACTCATAATACACAACACAACTACTATAGATAATACACAATTCAAATCCAATTCATTTAGCAACCAATAGCATAACATAACAAATAACAATTTATATTATCAAACAGCTGTCCAGAATCTTTACTCTGATACCAAAAATGTCATACTTTACTTTTGTACCTCATTTTATCTCATTTGAGACTATTAGTTATGGCTTAAAGTTGGAAAAATTTAAACTTTGAATTTCTTAAAATTGAATAGTAACCCTAATAAAGGCCAAATTTTGGAAAATCATAATTAATTTTAAAAAAATCAAAATGAGATGGTTTTAATTTCTATGGAAAGCTCTTGACATGCTCTTTGAAGAAAAAATACTAATTACCATCCAAAACTCATCCATCAATCCTAGATTTCATTCAAAGTGGTACTATTCATTTGGTAAATTTTTAGTTTTCCAGGATTTATACCTAACTTTGGAAGGGCCTAACTTTCTGTACAAAACTCCAAATTTAATATATTACCACTTGTTTTAAAGCTAAAAATGAGATCTATAAGTTTGCAAAATTTTAATTTCAGGCTCAACTAATTACTCATAATGACATTGGTCAAACTTTACCCCTAGAAAGTCAACTTTTATCTTTTTAAGCTACCATATTTGATTTTTCTTTCCTTTTCAATTCAAATCATCAATCCACTCACACTTTCAATACTAAAGCATGAACTTTGAGCAATTTTTAACATACTGTCCTTAATCATTAATACAAATATTCAAAAAATTCACAATAATCCACAATAATTACAAATATTGTTCAAAGAGGCATATTAGTCAATTTGCTCCTAAAATGACTTCCTTCCCTTTGTCTTTGCTTGGTCCAACTCCTAGATGGCGAAATTTGAACATAAAGAGTGAGATTTTATAGAAATCTTAGTAGCAAAGGACCATAATCATCATGCAATTCATGCTATGTAAAAATGTGACTACGTACATAAAATCAACATCATCATGTGACATTTCATGTGCATACTATTTGCCATGGAAAGAGAGCAATTCTTCAAGCCGTTAAACCATTCCTCATACATATTGTCAAAGCGTATTCAATATATAATTCCATACATAATCACATTATTTGCTCAATCACATCATAGCAACATAAATCACATAACACATACACATTTAAACAAGCAAGAAAGCAATCAAATTATGTGTTCAATGCTACCTCTTGGTTGACAGCTCAATTCAGTCTCTTTAGGGAAATTGTGTTCCTCTTTGATCTCTTCTACTATACTTATCATTCCAAGCACAAATATACTCTAAATTACTAATGATTCAAGCATAAACACTAATACTTGACATTAAGCTCAATTAAGACCTATTTTCCTTGATTTTTAACATAATTATTTCTTCTTTGTTTCAATCAATCTCTTGGGTCATTCCTACACAATTTTTCATGTAGAATTCAAATATCAAGTCAGATTTTACAAAATCACATTCCTTTCTTTCCATTTCAGCTTGGCTGAATAGGGTAGTATAACCTTTAAAAATTCTATTTTTGATTCCAATGATTTTAAACACTTTTTCTTAGTGTTTCGAATCATCAAATCACATTAAAACAAAATCCTACCACAAGAACAAAAAGTGGCCAAATGGTATGCTTAATTACCCTACTTGGTTTTGTTCCAAAAATCAATCCATATGCCATTTAAACATGATAACTCCAACTCATTTTCAAGACTTCTATCCTTCCCTAATCTATACCCATTCCAACTAAAGCATGACAGCACCATAGCCTTGGATTGCAATGTGAATTTCTAGCCATAATAAGCTTTAAACTTAACCAAAATAAAGCTCAAACTTATCTTGATGAATCCTTGACCAAAGCCCAGTATTTCCTCCTTCAAATGCACTAAGGCTCACTTTTAAGGTTAAGAATTCAGTTTCACAGCATCTCCCCTCTGTAACATCCCGATTTTTAGGCCCTGAAGTACTAGAAATAGCCTGAATGAGATAGGTTACCAGACCCCTTTTTAGTAGAGGTCCTAAAGATGAGAAAGGAAGTTAAAGCAGTTTCAGGGACTAAACTGCAAAGTGAAAGTTTTAAGGGGCTAAAATATAATCAAAGTTAGAGGCTCCAGTAAAGTCTCAAAGGCCCAGAAAGAGAAAAGAGGCTAGATACAGACTAAAGGTTAAGTTAGGAGCCTCAAAGAGATGGTTTTATGAGGTTGAGCCTAAGCAGGGGTAAAACCGTAAATTTAGAAAGTTACGGCCATCAGGGGTAAAAATGAAAAGTACTTAGAAAATTCTAAGAAAATCCCAAAAAATGGGAAATAATATTCTAAGGCTCTTTTGTGAAGAGAGATGACGAAAATACCCTTGAGGTAACTTAAAAGGAATTTATAAGTTTATGGCTCAATTTGAGATGTAGAGGTAGATTTAATTGTTTGAGTCATAAGGAAACCTCAGAAAATTATGGTAAAATGGGGATGTGTGATCTAAGAGACTATAGAAAATTATAAAATTAGTCTCATTCCCAGAAGACCAGCAAAATGGCTTAAAGAATACTTAAAAGCCAGTTGTGCCGAAAAAATGCATTTTAAAGAATGATTTTTAAGTGGGGCTACAGGTTGAGTTATGACCTGAGAAAATTCACAGATTTTCTCTAGAATATGAGGAATTTTATGATAGTTTTGGATAAATTTTTGGAGCTCTAGATTGAATAAAATGCTCCAGTCAAATATTAAATAATTTTGTCCCCTAAATAGGAGACAAAACCAAAGAAAATATCTAAGAGCCATCATGACGATGCTGAGTCAGTGTGCTGAGTCATCAAGCGTAATCATGACACTTACGAGTCATCATGCTGAATCACCAAAAGATATTTATGGACAACATAAAAATCAGAACGCAGTATGGGAATATTTTAGACAGTCTTTTGTCTACCCGTTATAGTGAAATCTCTACTGCATGACTCAGTAAGGTCAAGTAGCCTGTCAGCAAAGCTAATTATTTTCATCTATGTTCCTCTAAGATGGTGCCATATATGTACCTTTTATTGGCCAGAATTTTAAGAAGAAGTTGTCCCAACGATATAGGGTAAGTCAAGACTCGAAAAGTATCTGATATGGTGCAAGATTGGCTTGATAGGTGGAGAAATAATTAAGAAAATATTTTTGCACGAATTTCCATTTATTTTCTCCCTATTTTAATGCCATAAATGATGAAAGGACATAAAAGTGACAAGTGTACGGTTAAATGAGAAAAAGAAAATATTACGTGTACAGCTAGATGGAAGACACGTGTACGGTCGAATGCAAGACACGTGTGCGGTCGGATTAAAGACATGTGGCTTGATGATGTAAGCATGATGTCATCATGATGAGGTAAGCATGATGTCATAGGACACTTGTCACCGTAAGATCAAAAGAGAAAATGGATGGTCCAAATCGAGCCACGTATTTTTAAGATCAACAATCCAGATTCAGTATGCTTTTCTATAAATACCCCCTCCCCTCCCTACCATTTCGTCCAAGCATAAGGAATCCATGGGGAAGCTCTTGCAAAATGGTTTCTAGAGAGAGAAAGAAGAGGGAGAAAGAAAGGCCAAGTGGTTCCAAGCCAGATCAAACTCTAAAACAAGGTATGTGATGGTTATAGCACCTGATTTTATGCCTATTTCAGATTAGTTACTATGTGTATCTGATTCTGAAATTTTGTATGCTTAAAGTACACTCTGTGAGATTTAAATCCATATGTAGAACACTTCATTTGGATATGTGTACGATTTATGGTGATTTTTCAAAGTTAGGGTTTAAAATCTGGAAACAGTGTTGAACTTTTGGAAGAGTTTTGAGTTCCATACAATTTCGGTACTGTTTGGTATAGAATTGGTTCATGAAACTATTTTTCCTTTAAATTTAACTTAAGGAGCTTTCAGTGAGACTTGGAAGCACTCAATTTGGATTTTTCTAGAATTAATTATGAATTTTCAAATTGAGCAAAAATTCTGGAAATTCTGCGTGAACAATACCCGCGAAGCAAAATTTCCAGATTTGGTATTCTTGAATCTAAGGCCATCTAAAGTGGTCCTAATTGACAAGAAATGGATCTTAAGGATGGGAAATGATAAGATTTATGTTAGAAAAGTTGGAAAGAAAACCCTAAGACTAAGAGAAAGGGTTGAGGTTCAAGAAAGCTAGTCTTGAACTCTATGTAATCTAGTGGTCCTAATGGATTGTATGATCAATGTGACTATGTTTAGGACCTTTAGAACATCCAAGAGGATGTTTGGTGATGTTGACCGAATGTCCACATGGTTGGAAAGACAAGGGAATCAAAGGAAAAGCAAGGGGAAAGCCATGTTATAAGGTAGTGAACTTACCTATACTATGTGCTTGATATGTATGCTTGCATGATGTGATTGTGTTGCCATGATGTGACTAAGCTATGATGAAATATTTGGAAAGTTATGTTTGCAAGTTTATGTTATGTTTTGCCTTGGCAATATGTTATGGAAGCATGAAATGCTTTAGCTTACTTTCCATGGCATTCATGTGTTAATGTTATAATATGTCATGCATGTGCATTATGTCTTGCATGCTTATGGGTAGTGTTTGTTACTGAGATTCCCCCGAATCTCACCCCTCCCTAACCAACCATTTAGGTCAATCAATAATGGGCAATAATGGTATGAGAAGCAAGGAGAAGTAAGCGGAGAATTATTCTTGTTAATGGATGAGACTGTTGATAAATGTATAATTCTACTATTTTGTGAACTATGTTATGGATGCCAATGATGCATGTATTTAATTATAATATTTATGGCACGAATGAAAGTGTATGAGCATGAACGGGAAAGAGTAAGGCCATGTTATGTATGCCAAAGAAATAAAAAGAATTAAAGAGATGTTAAGGGATAAAACGTAAGTCCTAGAGCAGTGAGTTTGTAGCTCCAGTTTGACCTATCAAATGAGTGATTTAGGTCATAAGATTTGGCAAGCAAAGAGATCTGATGTTTCTCTTTAAAATGAGGGGTAGTTTGCCCAATTCCGATAACCGAGCAGAAAGCTATGCCTTTCCAAAGTTAGGCAAAAATACAGTAAAATCCGAAAATGACCAAATGAACAGTAACTTTTTCAAAGGAAATTGAGCTCGAATTTCAAGGCAATCAGTTCATAAACTATTTTTTCTCAAAATTTTATCCAAAGAGCTTTCTGTAGAACTTGGAATCACTCAATTTCAATTTTTTTACAATTAGTTATGAATTTTTGAAGTTTGTCACATTTTAAGGTGACAATGAATAGTAACCCGTAAATGAAAATTTTCAAAATTGATTTTTATCAATTGTAGCCTTCAAAAGTGATTCCAAATGCTTCCGCAAGGAAAGTTAATTGATTTAAACATGAGGTGTTACACCCTCTTTTGTCAATCTTTGGCTATTTTAGTGTAATGAGGGGGTATTTATAGAGCACAAAATCTGACTCCTCTGCCTCATGAATGGCATGATTTTTGGCTACCTAAGAGGCCAAGTGGTTGCCATCAAATGCCTCATAATTTTTGATCATGCCATGTGATAAATTCAAGAATATTCCATGGATATTTAAGGTTAATTGGGCTTAAATCTATTTAAATATTGGCCAAGTTTTTGCACAAAATTTTGAGGATTTCTTGGCCCAAAATGAGGCCCAATTTTGATCTAGAATGATCAAGGAAAGTGGCCTAATCATAAAATATCAATTCCAAGCAAAATTAAAGTTTATCTGTTACTATTCACTTGTAACTTTTCATAATTATTTTAGTCCTCCAAAATTATATTTTTCTTCATGAAAAATCCTATTATAGTATAAGAAGGCATTCTAAACAATTTTAGAATTTTTTTCCACCCCTAACTATTTATTTTGAATTTCCTTCGAATAGGGTTTTATCGGTAAGACTTTTGAAAATAAATTTTCTAAAATTAATTCCCATACTTTCAAGGCTTGAAATTAATTTTTTAAATTCAGTTAAATATTTAGATAATTATTCCACATTTTTTCCAGAATTATTGAGGCCTCTAAATATTTAAAATAATTATTTTTACTCAATCTTCACTATTTTCCCTAAAAAACCTCTGTTTTCAGAAAGTTCCATAATAAGCTATTTTCATACTATTTCCACTTTCAGGGTCTTAATTGAGATTCCAAAGCCTCTAATTTACCTTTTTTACTATTTATAGGAATTTTCTAGAATTTTTCTCAAATTTTCCCATTTTGCCCTTCCTAAACTGATAATTTTGAAAATATTGGTCCAGACCCTTTCTGGATCTTATATCATGCCTAGCTTCCTCAGATGGTCTTCTTTCAATATTGACCTTTAATCTAATTTTTCATCCCTCTTATCAATGTTAAATTTTACGTGGTGTGACACCCTCCACATTTACCTCCTCATGACCGAGCAACTAATAGATATAGCTAACCTAATCTACTCCGCACTCCACGACACCATCCACACACCCAAACTCACTAACAACCTCATATTTCCCTACCTTATCACTGATATCTTTTGTAAAGCCAATGTGCCCGAGTTTGACAATGACAGTTATTTCAAATTGGTTTCACTATTTAAATACAATCACCCTTGAACAAATCACCCATAAACCACCACTACCCCCACTACCAATATTGATGTTGGTGCAACCCAAGCAACTACTCCACCAGGACCAAAGGGCCAGGACGCCCAAGAACTATCACCCTACACACCCTTGCTGATGAGATTGACAGGCTTTCTGAGGGCATCTACCAACTTTGCCTTTTAAGTCTTCTGGGAAATAAAGCGCCAGAAGGAGAGAGACACACTATATAAAAGAAACAGACGACACCGTCTGAAGATGGATGCCTTGATTATTGAGCGGTTGAGCTTCCAACTCCCTTTTGATAAGCAACGGTGCCACTTGAAAATCGCCTTGACTGTCTTTGTTTACACCTTGGGGCCAATTTCAAAATTTATCCAAGAATTGTACTATAGGCACAACCTTGGGTCGTTTCACTTGTGGAGCCGAAATTAAGATCCTACATTAACTAAATGCCATGGTTATGCAAATTAAGCTGGAAAAGGTTGGGGGTTTTCATTGACACTTGTAATTAAGGTAAAATGCAATAGAATGTAAATGTATTTTGGATTTTTGGGAGATTAAGATGAAATGGATGGAAATCAAGTACTGAATCAATTGATAAAACCTCTTGAAAATAGATTCTTGGCAATCATAGTTCTCTTAAGATGTGGGAGTTTTAGAAATTCATTAGGTTTTCTTGATAACAACCTCAATAACTCATTGAGTCCAATGCTTACATTAATGAACTCATTAATGAAAACATTGTTAAGCTTCCCTAATGTGTAATTAAGAATGATTAATGCAAATGGTTCAATGCAACAGAAAATCAACTCATCATTAAAACATGACCATGCAAGATGAAGAGAATCAAGAAAGCTACAAAGAACATATATGTAACTACATATATTGAAGCATAAAATCCAACATTAACCAATCCAACTACAAATATGAATCATCAACTAATGATTACATATCAATCAAAGTCTTTTACTAAGAATTTACAAATCCTAGACCTAGGAATTCATAAATACATAGCTAAACTAAGATGAAACTGAAACTCCCCTTTTAAGCTATTAGAACTCATGCCAATCATCCATCTTCAAGAGCTAGAGGAAGCCTAGCCACTCATGATGTGCAGAAACATCTCCACTGAAATTGACTCAGTGTGCCATGGCCATGGATGAAGATGACAGTGGAAGATGGGGATTAGGGTTATGGTGGGAGAGATGAGAGAAGATGAAGGAACATTTGACGAGAGCCTTGTTGTCGTTCGCCTTGGGGTTCTCAATCAAAATAAATCCAAGTTATGCAGTATAGTGCAAACTCGGGTCGTTTCACTTTAGGAGCCTTTATTAATTACCTAAGCTAGACTAAATGCCATGCATGTAATGTAATGAAAGGGGGTTTGGTTTTAAGATTTAATGAATGGGGACTAAACTAAATGCAATGAAACAAAACCAAAGCTACTATATTTTTGGTATTTTTGGATATGATGATGGAATGGAAATGAATGATAGGAAATTCTCCTAAGAATTGGTTTTGATGGCAATCATAGTTCACTCAAGATATTGGGAGTTTCACAAATCCATTAGGTTTTCTTAATAACACCTCAATGACTCATTGAGTCCAATGTTTAAATCAATGAACTTCATTAATGAAAACATTGTTAAGCTCTCCTAATGTGTAATTTGAGAATGATCATGCAATTGGTTCATTGCAACCCAAAATCAACTCAATATCAAAATCAAACATGACCATGTAAGATAAGAGAGAATCAAGAGAGTTACAAGGAAACATATATGTAACTACATATATTGAAGCACAGAATTCAACATTAACCAATCCAAACTACAAATGTAAATCATTAACCAATGATTACAATAACAATCCCAAGTTCTTAACTAACAATTTACAACTCTTAGACCTAGAAAGCCATAAATCATAGCTAAAATTGAAAACTGAAAAAACTAAACTCTCCTTTGAAGTCTGGAAACTCATGCCACACCACCATTCTTCAAGAGTTGATAAACCCTAGCCCTCCATAGCTTCAAGAAAAGCTCTAATCAAAGTGAATTTGTCAGCCATGGCAACTGGGAGTGGAAGGAAATGAGATGGAATAAAGAAAAGGTAAAGGAAATGGATGGGGAAGAAGATGGAGGTGGAGAGGCAAGAGGATCAGAGAATAGAGTTCTTGATGATAGAATGGAGTGATGGTCAAAAATAGGGTTTCTAAGGGTTTTAAGGGTCCATCTGGGTCAGATCATATGAGTAAAGGGTCCATTTTTGCGTTCTGGATCTGAATCTGACGTTATTGATACGAGAGAGTTTGCCGTGACGAACTCAAAAGTTGGCCGCGGCGAGCTATTCCAGAAGGGAATTTTGGTGAGATTTTGAGAGTTTACCACGGCGAACTCAAAGTTTGCCCCAGCGAACTATTCCAGAATAGTCACTGATGCCATTTTCAAACTTTTTGCCACAGCACAACATTTTCTTGGAAACTCTCATGTTGTGTAATGCTTTGGTCTTCAATCTTGGCTCTAATTCTCAAGTGTCCTACAACAAAAAGCAACAATTGAAGCATAATTGTTCTAGAAATCAATTGAATACAATTAATAACCAATTATGACAATTTTACCCTCAAAAAGACATTAACTCAAAGTAAGGACTCTTAATCTAAATTAAGCATAATTACCATCAAAAGGAGCAAAAATCTGTGATAAATACCCTTAAATGATGTGAAATAACATAGAACAATTGGGTTCAAT
>NW_021631968.1:0-76500 GCF_004799145.2 Neltuma alba
AAATTCTGGCCAATAAAGGTACATATGGCATCATCTCAGAGGAGCATAGATGAATATTAGCTTTGCTGACAGGCTATTTGACCTTACTGATCATACAGTAGAGATTTCACTATAACGGTAGATAAAGACTATCTAAAATATTCCCATACTGCGTTCTGATTTTTATGCTGTCTATAAATATCTTCTGGTGACTCGGCATGATGACTCGTAGGTGTCATGATTACGCTTGGTGACTCAGCATGATGACTCGTCGGTGTCACAATTATGCTTGATGACTCAGCATGCTAACTCAGCATCGTCATGATGGCTCAGCATGCTAACTCAGCATCGTCATGATGGCTCTTAGATATTTTCTTTGTTTTGTCTCCTATTTAGGAGATAAAATTATTTAATATTTGACTGGAGCATTTTATTCAATCCAGAGCTCCAAAAATTCATCCAAAAATATCATAAAATTCCTCATATTCTAGAGAAAGTTTGTGAATTTTCTCAGGTCATAACTCAACCTGTAGCCCCACTTAAAAATCATTCTTTAAAATGCCCTTTTTCGGCACAACTGGCTTTTAAGTATTCTTAAAGCCATTTTGTTGGTCTTCTAGGGATGAGACTAATTTTATAATTTTCTACAGTCTCTTAGATCATACATCCCTATTTTACCATAATTTTCTGAGGTTTCCTTATGACTTAAACAATTAAATCTACCTCTACATCTCAAATTGAGCCATAAACTTATAAATTTCTTTTAAGTTACCTCAGGGGTATTTTCATCATCTCTCTTCACAAAAGAGCCTTAGAATATTATTTCCCATTTCTGGGATTTTCTTAGAATTTTCTAAGTACTTTCCATTTTTACCCCTGATGGCCGTAACTTTCTGAATTTACGGGTTTACCCCTGCTTAGGCTCAACCTCATAAAACCATCTCTTTGAGGCTTCTAACTTAACCTTTGGTCTGTATCTTGTCTCTTTTCTCTTTCTAGGCCTTTGAGACTTTACTGGAGCCTCTAACTTTGATTACCCTTTAGCCCCTTAAAACTTTCACTTTGCAGTTTAGTCCCTGAGACTGCTTTAACTTCCTTTCTCATCTTTAGGATCTCTACTAAAAAGGAGTCTGGTAGTCTATCCCATTCAGACTATTTCTAGTACTTCTAGGCCTAAAAATCAGGATGTTACATATCACAATCAAGAAAGTTCATCCACATAATAGCAATTAATCATGCAATAATCAATAATGCCAAGTCAATGTTAGTGGTTAGGTTCAACTTGCTACTTTGCTCCAAAAGCTTGAGCTTTCTTTCTTTCTCTTCTTTCCCTTCACAAATATCAAACCCTAGCAAATGCAATCCATCAAAAAGGGTGGCAAGAATCATTAACCAATGAAAGAAAAGCAAGAACACAAATAAAAATGACTCTTGCTCCTTAAAGCTTCCACCTTTGTTCACTATTTTTGAACTTGTTTCCTTTTAACCCTAAAAATTTCTTCTTGACTTATTCGTACATGGTTTCCATGTAGATTCCAAATATGTGCTTAGATCTATGAAAATAAAACTCCTCCTTTCAGCTACCCTTGACCGAACCACTAGGGGTACTTGAACCAAAAATTATAAGTTTGTTTTAATGCTTCCAACACTTGTTCCTTTTAGTTTACCTTACACCATTTCTCATTTTAAGCATCATGAAAGCCTTAAAACATTGAAAAACTTATCCTAGGGTTCAGTCATCATCTTGTCTGAAATGAACATCCAAAGAAACAACCAAGAAAAATGCTTCAAAACAACCTATAGCCACTTGCAAACACTAGGAACTAACATGTTTTGATGTGTCTTAGCAAGTGTGATCAATAAAACTTCCTTCCCCTCAAGATAACCAGTTCGGCCAACTTCCAAAGGAGAGGAGAAACAGATTTTCAACCACAGAGAGAAAGAAAACAAAGCAAGAACCCATCCAGAATCAAAAACTAACCTTGAATCCTTGGTTGTATATATGGTCAAAGGTGCTCGCTTTTCCTTGCTTCTCCCTCAAAACTCTCTCTTCTCTCTCTTGGGTCTCCTTGGCCAAAATACACATCTAAAAATGGGGGAAGATGAGCCTGTTTAATGAGCCAAAATATCCCAACCACCATCTTTAATGAGAATCCAAGTGTCATTACCCTCTTTAATCTTGCTTTCTCTTTATTAATTAACAAAATCCAAATGAATTTAATTACCAAAAGTCAAGATCCTCTCCATTTGAGGAGTGACACTTGGCAAGCTCAAATCCTCTCCCTTGAGGGCTTGACACATGGCTCAATGTGAACCATTTGATTTGCAAGACACTAGTCTTGCTTTATCAGTATACTTTGGCTCTGAGTTTAACTTCCTTCCTATAATTACAATAGTTTGACTTCTGTAATTATTTTCTGTCAAATCCTTAATTTATTCTCCTCATTTTTGTCTTCTCAAATTGTCCTCTTTGCCTCAAAATTAATTTTCCAATAGTTAAATAAAAAGAAAAATTAATTTCCTCCTGTTTAGAGATTTTTCCACTTTTCACAAGTATTTGGAAAAATCTTGGATACTTGAGGTTCTTCATTTAATTCCATAATATCATATAATTCTTTGGGGTATCATAGGAATTTTCTTGGAATTTTATTCTCCCTAAAAATATTTATTTGGAATTTTTTGAATAAAATCCCTTAATTAGCCTAAATCAACCTTAACTCTTCTTGTAATTTCTCTAATGGTAATTTGGTCATAAAACCAACTTTATAATTTCATATAACTCTCAAAGGATATTATCCTCATTTTTCCTTAATTTCCCAACTCGTAATTCGACAGGCCTCAACTGCCTTGTTGAAGTGCTTGAACTGTCTGGGAGCAACCATCTCCCTTAAGGACTGTTTCAGTCCTCTAACCATCTTTTCTGTCGTCCACCTCTCATCATCTTGATAACGCAGATAACTAGAGTAGTGAGAAAGATAGATAAACTTAGCTAAATACTTGCCAAATGGCTTGCTATCGTTCTGTTTCAAGGTTAGGAATTCTGCTTTCCTTTCATCCCTAATTAACCTGGGGAAGTACTTCTCATAAAAGTGCTCTAGGAACACTTCCCATGTCACTCTCGTGTTCTGAGCATCAACAATAAGTTTGATGTCCTTCCACCAACGGTCAGTGTCCTTTTCTAGCTTGTAGATTGCCATTTGGACTTTTCACTCAGTCAGACAATCAAAAACTTTGAAAATCTTTTCTAAGCGGTTAATCCAGTCCTTTGTCGCTTGGACGTCAAACACTCCATCGAACGACAGTAGATTGTGTTTGCAAAAACAGGTCATCACTGTCAGATGCTGTTAGGGTCTACTACTGGCGTTGCCCGTCTAGGCAGCTATTCTGATGCTTAAGTTGTAAAGGATTCTTTTTTTGGCTGCCTCCTATCGAGGTTAGCCACTACTGTTGCTACTGCTACAGCTATCATGTCGTCACTTTCTTGTTCCTGGTGAGCTTGTGTCGCCCTCACCTCTTTAATAATCCTTTGTTGCTATTCTAAGCGATCTAAAATTAATCATAGCGGATTGGGAGGGACCCTTGTGTCATGTCCTGAGGGTCTCTCTAGCAAAGCGTTTCATCGGGTTCTTACCATTACGCTAACTAAACAGATAGCATATCCAAGGAACAAGAAATAAACAACATGCTTGAATTTCATTTAACAACATATGAATTCATAATACATCATTCAAGTATCAATTATCAGTCACAGCAATATAGTTCAAACATATATAGCCATCTTAGAAACATACATAGCAATCAAACATTCCAAACTAACCTACTATAGTCAGCTATACCAAGACAAGTCCTATATCAGTGTTATGAGGATCTGACTATCTAAAAATAGTGAATCTTAACAAAGTTTTCAAGGTACTGAATGTAGTCCTCAACACCTAAATCCACCATCTGATTCAGGCGACAGAACTCATATACCCAGAAGGGTAAATATGGGAGCATGTTCGTCATCGTATAGACCCAGTCCTTGGTGTCTAGATAAGGGTTACCCGGTCCATGAATCTGATATAACACCTTTACTCCTTGAAGGTAATCTAGATAAAATGTTTGGGTCTTATTGATCCTTATCTTTCTTGATATGTCGACCCAAGAATTCCAACCTCTCTCTCAACTGATCCTGACTACGGATCTTAGGCTCCGTTAGAACAGGGATAGGTACTGTAGGTGTCGAGGGTCACTGGCTTGGTACTAGTTCTAGGGATGTTGCTTGGGTGTACACTTGCAGTAACAGACTGTTTGCAAGATTGAATGTAAAAACTAAGGTCCACTGGTTATTGATACAAACCAGTTACAGGATCCACCGGGTCATCGGTTCCAGGAAGGTTCATTAAATCCTCAATAGTAACCCCTAAAAGGTTAGCCCAATGCTCTGGATAATTGTTGGACCACTTTGTTGAGTATCCTAGGCTAGCAGTCCCCATAGTCTATCCCACCGGATCCTCTTTTGTGAGATTGATTATGTTAACATCCTAATCATTGACTGACTTCTCAGATCTAGTGTCCCAATCCATTGTGTTTTCCATCTCAATTTCTACAAAGGTTTGTCAATTTCTCCTCAACCAACCCTGATATCTAACGTATAAACTTAAGCAGAGCATTCTATCCTATGCCAGAACCTCCGCTCTGATACCACAAATGTAACACCTTACTACTGGAGTGACTTAGAGTTCAATTAGAACTATTTTAGACCATATTGGATGGTCTTAGGCTCAAAAATCCATGAAAAATGATGTTTTTCAGATTTTTACGGTTTATACGGTAAAAATCTAGTTTTCTAATCTAACTTTGAAAAATCATAACTTAATCTAGAAAAATTAAAATAGAGTGGTTCAAAATTATATAGAAAGCTCTTTGAATGCTATTTCAAGGAAAAATAATCTTCTGAACCAATTCCATTTGAGAAAGTGATAGGCTTTTGTGGAAGTCATCTCTGTTCTTTTAGTAAAAACTCTTTTTCCAGATTTTGGATCTTAACATTGAAAAATCATTAAAAATTGTATAGTTGGCCATTTTTAACGTGCTGCCTATTAAGTGAACTTTAAGCATACCAAGTTTTGTGAAGAACTTCATTCAGGAACTTAATAAAAACGTGGCTCCAAGTTGGCATCCTGCTTAGGGATTACAACACCAACCATACATACTTATGCATACCCAAATATAATTGTTTTCTCTTGGTTCATCACCATATTTATCCTTAGATTTGTAGCCTTCCTTTTGATGATTCAATCCCTAAAATGTTAGGTTACATATAGGGGATGAGATTTCAACGAAATCCCAGTAGCAAGATCAATCAACCAAAACATTAATATGCATCAATTACAAGCATTCTAACCTTTTGCTATTAATAGGGAACTACTTTATCTCATACATGTAGCACTCTAACATGCAATAGCCAAAGCACTTAAAGCAAGGAGTATAGCTACACAATCATCATCATCATCATCATCATTTAGCTCAACCACATAATAGCACATGAAATTGCATAACAATCAATACAACACTCAATATTAAGGTTAATTAAATCTTACTACCTTAATCCAATGCTCTTTGATTCTTTGACCTTCTTCCTCTTCTACACAATTAACAAACCCTAATCATGATAAACCACAAAAGGGGCAGCAAGATTACCAACTATTCCATATAAAAATTAACAACATAGCTCAAGTAACTCCTAAACCCCTTAAAGCTTTCATCTTTGTTCTTTGAAATTTTAGAGTTTGTTTTCTTAACCCTAAAAATTATCTCTTGACCCATTCTGACATGATTTTTCATATAGATTCTAAATATCTACTTGGATTTAACAAAAGAAAATTCCTTCTTCTAGTTTTAAACTGATCGAACCATGAGGGTTCAAAATCTAAAATTGTAACTTTGGTTTCAATGCTTCTAACACTTGCTCTTTAGATTTATCCTACACCATTTTCCATTTTGAACACAATGGAAGCATCCAAACTAATAAAAACACATCCTAAGGTTTAGTTTCTCCTGTGGCCGAACAGTACCATTTGAGTTCTAACAAGGAAATCCTTTCAAAAACAACACCAAACCACTTGAAACTACTATGATTTAAAGTGTTCCAACTATGTCTAGCAACTAAAACTTTCCTCCCTTCTCTATATTCATTTCGGCCAGCACTTAACAAGGAGGAGAAATAGAATTTTCAACTATACAACTCAAGCAAACAAGGCAAGAAACAACTTAGAACCAAAAACTAACCTTGGATCTTGGTTGGATAATCAAAGTTGGTGCCTTTTCTCTTGATTTCCCTTCAAGATCACTCTTTTCTCTCTTACTCTATCCTTGGCTAAAACTCAAGTCTAATTTAAGGGGAGGAAGAGCTCAATTAAGTGCACAAAATATCCCAGCAACCATCATTTAATGAGTAGCCAAGTGTCACCTTCCTGCTTAGTCTTGAAACTTTTCTCTTAATTAAGTAAATCATAATGTAATTAAATTCCAAAGTCAAGATCCTCTCCACTTAATGGTTAACACTTAGAAAGTTTAATTATCATTCATTAGAGGTTTGACAAATGGCAACTTGTGGGCAAGTAAAGTGCAAGACTCTAATCTACACTTTATCAGTGCACTTGTTACTCTGGGTTGAATTTCTTTTCTATAATTACAATACTCTAGCCCTTGTAATTACTTTTTGTCAGATCCATAAATTATTCTCCTCATTTTTCTCTTCCCAAAATGCCCTCTTTAGCTCAAATTCAATTTTCCATTAATTAAATAAAAAGAAAAACTATTTTCCTTCTTATTATTGATTTTTCCACTTGTCCAAATAATTAGGAAAAATGTTGGATATTTGAGAGTCTCTTTTTAATCCCATAATTTCTTATAATTCCTTGGGACATCATAGGAATTTTCTTGGAATTTTATTCTCCTTCCAAATATTTATTTGGAATTTTGTAAATAAAAGACCTTAAACTAGCTTAAATCACCCTTAAATTTCTTTATAACTTTTTCAAGGGTAATTTGGTCATAAAACCAATTATACAACCTTATATAATTCTCAAGGAATATTATCCTTTTTTTTTCTTAGTTTTTTTAGGCTTGGAAATATTTTTTCCATAATTATTTTTGACCAATTTTTCCTTAATTAGTCAAACTTTTCAAATTTGATTTGGAAAATCATACTAATTATTTTCCACCATAATTATTCTATTTTTTCTTATATTTTTTGGCCCTTAAATATTTAGGAATATCTTTATTCCTAATTGTCATATTACTAGATGTGACAGTATCTTTGTTTGTTGATTCTTTTCAAGAACTTTATAGTCCCTAGTGGCCTTGATGACAAGTTCAAGATTATCAGCCCCCATACTTTTGCTGGCCACAGACCTGATATGAAGAAGAAAGACTTATCTAGAGACTTGGTGGATATCTTCATTTCTAGGGTAGCAAAGGCTGAGACTTTGTTTTTGGCGCCTTACTGTCAAGGGTACATAGTATACTTAAATTCTTTTATTTTCAAATATTTTGTCATTATTCTAATTGTCTTCTATACTTAGGGGATACTAGATGCTCATAGTGGTCAATCCCACAAAGCTGAGGATTTGGTATCTTGATTCACTTCATGGGGATCCAACCAATCGACCATTTATGGTTTCATTGTTCAATAAGTAACATTTGTATCTATTATTTAAACTTAATTTAATTTCTTGCTTCAATCTAATTTTTGACAATCATTAATATTCAATTTTATTGTCTTCTCAAAGCTTTGTGGTTATACCGCACAAATCAAGCCTTATCCTACCTCCCAGTAAAAAACGGCCAATTTGACGATACCTTGTCGTGGGAGAAAGTAAAGATATTCATTACCATTATTTACTATTCTACTAAATATGGTTTATTCATATGATTGACTAATATTATTTGCTTTTCCATTCTTTACAATACCTACCTCAGCCCAAAAAAAGCTCTGATTGTGGGTATTGCATGATGAAATTCATAAAGGAGATAATTATGCATAATGTTGACACAATCCCTACACAGGTAATATGCATTTGTTAAAGTTCAATTTATATACTTTAGAATTATACTTAGTGTAGCTTTATATTTATATCTAACTTCAATTTGGTTTTGCATATTATACTTTACCAACACATATTGCACCGTATATTCATCCTCTCAAATAGAAGAAACTATTAAAGAGCTGGTAATGGCTTTGTACCGTCATCAGGCACAAAATAGATAGGGAAGATGTCGAATTGAAGAGCTGTTATGGTTTTTGGCATTTGGCAAATTTTGGTTTTTGTCACATCCAGTATTATGGTAATTAGGAATAAGGAATATTCCTAAATAATTAAGGGCCAAAAATGATAAGGAGAAATAGAAGAATTTTGGTGGAAAATAATTATTATGATTTTTCCAAGCCAATTATGGAAATTTGACTAATTAAGGAAAATTGGTCAAATATAATTATGGAATAATATTTTCAAGCCGTAGAAAATTAAGGAAAAATAAGAATAATATCCTTTGAGAATTATATGAGATTATAAAATTAGTTTTATGACCAAATTACCCTTAGAGAAATTACAAAAGAATTTAAGGGTGATTTAGGCCAATTTAAGGGATTTTATTTGGAAAATTCCAAATAAATATTTTTAAGGAGAATAAAATTTCAAAAAAATTCCTATGATATCCCACAAAATTATAAGAGGTTATGGAATTAAATAAAGACCCTCAAGTATCTAAGATTTTTCCCAATACCTTTGAAAAGTGAAAAAATCCCTCAAGAAAAGGAAATTAGTTTTTCTTTTTATTTAATTATTCAGAAATTAATTTTGAGACAAAGAGAAAAATTTGGGAAGATAAAAATAAGGAGAATAAATTAGGGATCTGACAAAAAATAATTACAGAGCCCAAAATACTGTAATTATAGAAAAGAAGTTAAACCTAGAGTCAAAGTGCACCGATAAAGCAAGACTATGAGTCTTGCAATTCAAATGGTTCACAATTAGCAATGTGTCAAGCCCCTAATAGAGAGGATTTGAACTTGCCAAGTGTCATTCCTCAAATGAAGAGGAATTTGACTTTTGGTAATTAATTTCATTTGGATTTAGTTAATTATGAAAGAGAAAGTAAGATTAAAGGGGGTAATAAAACTTGGACTTTCATTTATGATGGTGGTTGGGATATTTTGGCTCATTAAACATGCACTTCTCCCCCTAGTTTCACATGTGAAGTTCGGCCAAGAGGGAACCAAGAGAGAAAAGAGAGTTCAAGGAGAAACAAGGGAAAAGCTACCAACTTTGATCATTCAACCAAGGATTCAAGGTTAGTTCTTGGTTCTAAATAGATCCTTACCTTGTTTTCTTTCTATGGTTGAAAATTCTATTTCTTCTCTTTATTGGGTGCTGGCCGAATTGATTATCATGTGGGGAAGAAGTTTGTTGGTCAAACTTGCTAGAACACTTCAAAGCATGTTAGTTCCTAGTGGTTGCAAGTGGTTATAGGTTGTTTTTGAAGTGTTTTCCTTGTTATTTCTCTTGAGGTTCGACCAAGGTAGTAAATGGACCCTAGGATGATTTTTTCAATGTTTTAATGCTTCTATTGTGCTCAAAATAAAAAATGGTGTAGGATAGACCTAAAAGAACAAGTGTTGGAAGCATTAAAAATTAAAGTTGTAATTTTTGGTTAAAGAAACCCTTGGTTCGATCAAGAGAAAACTAAAAGAAGGAGTTTTATTTTCTTAAATCTAAGCACATATTTGGAATATACATGCAAAATCATGTAGGAATAAGTCAAGAAGCAATTTTAGGGTTTATGGAAAACAAAGTTCAAAAATGAAAGAACAAATGTGGAAGCTTTAAGGAGCAAGAGTTATGTTTAAGTTGTGTTCTTACTTTTACTTGCTTTGATTAACAATTCTTTTTTGTCCTTTCTGATGGATTTCCATGCTAGGGTTTGAAATTTGTGAAGGAAAAGAAGAGAAACAAAGAAAGCTCAAGCTTTTGGAGCAAGGTAGCAAGTTGAACCTAACTACTAACATTAACTTGGCATTATTGATTATTGCATGATTAATTGCTATTATGTGGATGAACTTTCTTGATTGTGATCTGGCTACTCTTTGCTCTTTCTTGCTTTGGCCTTTGCATGATTGAGTTTGCCAAATGATAAGCCTGCAAGTTCACCAATAGTAGTTAATGTAGTTATGCATATTGATGATGCTTGTTGATGATATAGTCAGTTAATTTACTATTGGGATTTCAATGAAATCTCATTTCCCAAATGCAATCTAACATTTTTGGGCCTAAAACATCCAAGGGCAAGCTATAGATTGAAGATTAAATTATGGTATCATACCATAAAAATTCATGGACTTTTGGGTTATGTAAATATTATGCTAGGCAGTGCTATAAATTTACTGACATTGCCATCCTTAAGTGACGTTTTGATTAAGTTCTGGAATGCATTAAATCATGAAATTTGGTATGATTGTAGATCACATTCTGAGCTTCATTTTGATAGCTAACACGTTAAAAATGGCCAGTTACAAGATTTTTAATGATTTTTCAAAATTAAGGTTCAGAATCTAGAAAAAGGGTTTTTGCCTAATAGATAAAGGTGACTTTCAGAAAAATCTGATGCTCTTTCTAATAGAATTGGTTCACAAGATTATTTTTTCCTGAAAGAGAATTCAATGAGTTTTTTATAGAATTCTGAACCACTCCATTTTGATTTTTCTAGATTAAGTTATGAATTTTTGAATTTGAACCAGAAAACTGGATTTTTACCTGATGAATAGTGAAAATCCGAAAATCAGCATTTTTGGGATAAAATTGAGCCCAAGACCATCCAATGTGGTCTAAAATAGTTTTAATTGAACCCTAAGATGATGCAATAGTAAGGTGTAACAGTTTTGGAATTGGTTTTTTGCTTTAGCCTTTTCTCCCTGTCCAAATTAAAATTTTGCTTTAACTTGACACAATACAATTGTATAACATTTGGTTTGTTAATTACGTTATTAACATGTATATAACGTAAATTTCTGTATGTCTAGTGCATGGTTACATTCATATGACTAAATTATTGCTTGTGTATATTGGTTTGAATACTGGCCTGGTTCTATCTTTCGAAAAATGTTGCTTTGTATAAAATTTTAAAATGTAGGGGGCTGCTAGAAAAGCAGTATCCGTATTAAAAGAATAATAATACTTGACAGTTATTGGTTAAACCGTCAAGTAAATTAAATAATACTTGATGTTTCTACTAGTAACCGTCAAGTATTGTGAAAATACTTGATGGTTCTAATTGTAACCATCAAGTATTCTTAGAATACTTGATGGTTTTTAGGGTAACCGTCAAGTATTCTCAGCTAGTTTGTAACATATACTTGACAGTTTTACTTGTAGAACTGTCAAATATTATCAATTATATTTGATGGTTGTTAACCGTCAAATATTCTTCACATGAATATATGACACTGGCATACTTGACGGTTTTTAACTATCAAATATGACCAAAAATAACAGTTAATTATTCTATTTTTTGCAGTAGCGAAAGCTTATGGTACAAGGTAGTGAACTTACCCTTTATGTGCTTGATATAGTGTTCTTGATGTGGTATGCTTATATGTTGGTTTGTTTTGTTGATGTTGTGACATGATGATTATTGCTGGAAATGCTGTTTTTAGTATGTTTCCATGGCCGTACATTTTTATACTAAGCATAAAGTATGATGGCATGTCACTAGTTAACTTAAATTTATGAAAAACTACATATCATACACTAGCATCCATCTTGTGCATGTATGTGGTAATGTTTGCTACTAAGATTCCCCTGAATCTCACCCTTCCCTAATTAACCATTTAGGTCACTCAATGATGGTAATAATGGCATGAGAAGCAAGGAGAAAAAAGTAGATAATTATTCTTGTTAATGAATGAAACTATTGATGAATGTATAATTCTCCTATTTTGTAAATTATGTTATGGATGCCAATGATGCCACGTGTTTAATTATAATATCTATGGCATGAATAAAAGTGTATGAGCATGAATGAGAAAGAGTAAGCCCAAGTTATGTATGCCCAAAAAAAAAAAGAATTAAAGAGTGGCTAAGGGATAAAACGTAGGTCCTAGGGTAGTGAGTTTGTAGCTTTAGTTTGACCTATCAAACAAATGAGTTAAGCCACGAGATTTAGCAAACTTAGAGTACATATCCCAAGCTTTAAAATTAGAGGTAGATCACCTTAATTGGATGTGTACACAAGGAGATACGAATTTTCAAATTTAAGGTACAGAATCTAAAAGTTCTGGAACATACCAAATAAACAGTAATTTTTATTGATTAAACTGTACGAATTAGGCAAAGATAAGTCCAATTAGATATTTTTTTCCCTCAAATATCTTTGAAAGAGTTTTCTGTATAATTTTAGAATACCTTAATACAATTTTTTTAGATTTAATGATGATTTTTCGAAGTTGGACCTATAATCTGGAATTTAAACAGTGAATAGTAACCCAAGTAATTATGTTGAAATTTTAAACCACAGGCCTGTGTCATGATCTGCTTGAACCATAATGCTTATGAATACATACTCTGAGGGGTTAAAGGCAAGACGTTTCAAATTATGTTTGGGTAAAATGGTGTAGAAAAGAATGCCTTTAGCATGTTCAAAATCATAAAAGCACATGTAATTTTAACCAAGAGCTAAAACAAGTTCTAGAGAATGCAAAGCACATGAATAATCACTCGATTTAGGAATTAAGGCTCAAGAATATCCTTCCAATAAGGTGTTCATATCTTAACTACTCATACACAAAGTCTCAATCAACATGCACTATTCACAAGGCATTAGAACACTTATCACAAAAGAAAACCTTAGGATGATGATTAAAAGGATAAAAATAACCACTTAAAAGCATACATGGATCCCAAAAGTACCCATAAAGTCTTAGGGAAATAATTTTCAAAACCTAGAATTCTTAAAAGATTAAGGATGGGCATGGTTTTTGAGAAAACTATTTGATGCAATGAGGTTGGATTCAAAAGGCAATGATTTTGCTTGAAAAATGTGCAAAGGTAGCTTAAAAAGGGTCCTTCTATACAGCATTGCAAAAAGCAAAGAGAAGGGAAATGGATGTAATAAAAATAGGGTCCAACATGCGACTTGAAACAATAAGGTCACGATCTAGCATCACATAGAGCACCAACTCTAATTGAGGGTTCAACTTGCGACTTGAAGACAGTGACATCACGACCTAAAGACACAGAGAATCTTCCCCTATCAAGAATCCATTTCACATCGCGACCTAAAATAGTGAGGTCGCAACTTGGCTTCACAAAAAGCTACCAAAATGAACAAAAACAAAGCCTAACATATTTTGACATGCACAACCTCTTCAACAAGCATCAAAACAGTCAAAATTTATCCAATTCACAGCAATTTATCACCTAAAACCAATTCAAAAACTAAAGATTGGTGATGAAAGATTGGATTTCAAAAAATTTAGCAAAAATTTTTCCAAAAGACAAAGCAAACACCAGAGCAAATGCAACAAGCATCAAAAGCCCTCCCCCATGCTAAAACTTAGTAGTGTCCTCACTGTCAATGGGAAAGGGAAAAAGAACAGCAGTAACTAAAGATAAGCATAAATAACACAACCCATTTATTAATAGAACGTCTCAATACATCCACAGAGTAAAATTAATTATAGAGTTCTCAGTAAAAGAAACAGAACAAAAGAAAGAAAGGAAACAAACACTCTTAGTAGCTTGCAGTAGCACCAGTTGTAGCACCTCCCTTCTTTCATCCTCCCCCTCATCAGCTTCACCTCCTATCTTTATAGCAGCAGCTGTAGCACTAGTTGTAGTACTAGAAGGTTGTCTCGGACCCTCATAGAAATAGCTTGCGGTAGGAATGGAGTTTTACCAAAACGCTTGCCATAACCCGGAGGAAGAGTGACATTTAGAGCTTTGGCTATCTCCAATATCAAAGGATCCATGAAATTGAATTAATTCCTTAATAGTTGTATCCCTGGGTTGCCCATTAATCCTATTTTGTCCATTATTCTCTCTATTGTTAGTGGTAGCTTCACCCAAGAAGGGGGTGAATTGGGTGAGGTATAAAATTTAACTAAATAAAACAGTTAAGCAAATAAAATAGAGAAGATAAGTTAGGAAAGTTTCAATGACGAATGAAGACACAAAGTTTATACTAGTTCGGTCTCAACTACTAGACCTACATCTAGTCCTTAGAACACCTTTGAGATTTTCACTATATTCCCAACATTAAACGGGCTTTTGGTGGCTTAGTACACTAACTGAATCTCTTAATGTCACACCTTACTATTATATTGATTTAGATTCCTTTCAAAATCATTTTAGACCATATTGGATGGTCTTGGGCTCACTTTTTTCCATAAAAACGCTAATTTTCGGATTTTTACTGTTCATCAGGTAAAAATCCAGTTTTTTTAGCCCAACTTCAAAAATTCATAACTTATTCTTCAAAAATCCAATTGGGGTGGTTCAAAATTCTACTTAAAGCTCTTTAAGTCCTCTTTCAATAAAAAATAATCTCATTGTCCAATTCCTTATGAGAAAGCGTCAGGTTTTTGAGAAAACAACACTGTCCATTTGCCAAAAACCCTGATTCCCAGATTCTGACCTTTAACTTTGAAAAATCATTATAAATCGTATACTAGGCCATTTTTAATGTATTAGCTATCAAATTGAAGCTCAGGACGTTATCTTTCATTGTGCCAAATTTCATGACTAAACGCATTTGGGAGCATAATCAAAAAGTCATGTGAACCAGTCAGTGTCAGTGTGCTTCCCGCACTGTTAGTTTAATATTTACATAACCAAAACGAGCTCACGAATTTTGTGGCTAAACCCCACAAATTAGCCTTCAATCTGCAGCTTTTCCTTGGAGGATTCAGGCCCTAAAATGTTACATTATTTTTGGGGGATGAGATTTTTGGAAATCCCAGTAGCAAATTAACCAACTATAGCACCAAGCAAGCATCATTATTATGCATGATCACTTTAGCTACTATTGGTGAACTAACATGCTTATCATTTGGCAAACTCAAACATGCAAAGGCCAAAGCAAGATACTATAAAGAGCAGCCACATAACAATCAAGAAAGCTCAACCACAATAATAGTAATTAACCATACAATAATCAACAATGCTAGTTAGTGGTAGTAGCTAGGTTTAACTTACTACCTTGCTCCAAAAGTCTTAGCTTTTCTTCCTTCTCCTCTTTCCCAGGACAAATATCAAACCCTAACCATGTAATCCATCAAAAAGGGCAGCCATAATCATCATCCAACCATGAAAAAGCAAGGGCATACATCAAAATGATTCTTGAACCATAAAGCTCTCTCCTTTGTTCATTATTTTTGTACTTGGTTCTCTTTAACCCTAAAAATCACACCTTGACCTAAGCCTACATGGTTTTTCATGTAGATTCCAAAAATGGCCTTAGATTTATGAAAATAAAAATGCTTCTTCCAGCAACAAACTGACCGAAGCAAAGAGGGTTTTGACACAATTTTCAGCTTTGTTTTTTAAGCTTCCAACACTTGTTCCTTTTAGTCTACCCTACACCATTCTTCATTTTAAGCATCATGGAAGCCTTAAAACAATGAAAAACTGATCCTAGGGTCTAGTTCACCTCTTGGCTGAAAAGAACTCTCACAAGAACAACCATGAAAAATGCTTTAAAACCACTTAAACTCACTTGCAAACACTAGAACCTAGCTTGTATAGTTGTGTCTTAGCAAGTGTAAAAACCAAAACTCTTTTCCCCTTTTTTAACAACCAGTTTGGCTAGTCACAAGAGAGGGAAGACATAGATTTTAAACCATAAAAATGAAAGAAAACAAAGTAAGAACACCTCTAGTACCAAGATCTACCTTGAAAGCTTGCTTGAATGATCAAAGATGCCTCCTTTCCTTCTTGTTTTCTCTCAAGCTCTCTTTTTTCCCTTTGGTTCTCTCTTGGACGAAATGTGGGTCTAAAAATAGGGAGAGAAGAGCTGATTAATGGCTCAAAATATCTCAACCACCCTCTTTAATGATAATCCAAGTGTCATTACCCTACTAAGTCTTGATTCCTCTTTCCTAATTAACATAATTCCAAATGAAATTAATTATTAAAATCAAAATCCTCTCCATTTATGGAATGACACTTGGCTAATTCAAATCTTCTTCTTCAAGAGCTTGACACATGGCTCAATAGGATCCCTTGGATTTGCAAGACACCAATCTTGCTTTATCGGTATACTTTAGGCTCTGAGTTTAACTTCTTTTCTATAATTATAGCCTCTGCAATTATTTTTTGTCAGATCCTTAATTTAATCTCCTCAATTTTATCTTCCCAAATTGCCCTCTTTATCTCAAAATCAAGTTCCTAATAATTAAATATAAAGGAAAATTAATTTCCTTCCCTTTAGGGATTTTTGCACTTTTCACATTTATTTGGAAAAATCTTGGGCACTTGAGGGTCTTCATTTAATTCCATAATTCCTTATAATTCCTTGGGATCTCATAGGAATTTTCTTGGACTTTTATTTCCCCTAAAAATATTTATTTAGAATTTTCCAAATAAAATTCCTTAATTAGCCTAAATCACCTTTAAATTCTCTTATAATTTCTCTAAGGGTAATTTGGTTATAACACCAACTTTATAATTTCATATAAGCCTCAAAGGATATTATCCCTATTTTTCCTTAATTTTTCAAGTCTTGAAAATATTTTTCCTTAATTTTTCAAGGCTTGAAAATATTTTTCCTTATTTACATTTGACCAATTTTCCTTAATTAGTCAATTTCCTATAATTGGCTTGGAAAATTACTGTAATTATTTTCCACCAAAATCCTTTGATTTTTCCTTATCATTTTTTAATCCTCAATAATTTGAGAATATTTCTTATCTCTAATTATCATAATGTTGAATGTGACACTCAATCACTCCCCCTTACTACGTGTAAGGTTACAATCCCCTCAAGAGTCCATACTCTTGAGTAACTCTCAAAAATGAGTAAAGAAGGGTACATTATTAGTTAAAAGCTAATACATGATGGTTGTGTACTTGTGTAGACCCGTTGTGAGCATTGTTGGTGCACGGGGCCGTATTGTTGGTTTGTTATTCCTTGCTCAGGCGAAAGGTAACCACTTTCCAATCCTCTGTACATGCTTTTGTGGTATTGTGAGTGGATTGATGTTTTGTGCTCCGAGTAACAACTGTGTTCAAAGTGTATGTTGTATATTAAAAAGGAAAACAGTCTTGTGGGGTTTCAATTGATATTGAATGAATTTGGAACTTGTGAAAGATAGGCCACTGAAAGAAGTTAATTGTGAAATGATTATTTACTCTTTGATTATGGTTTGAGCATGATGCATGAATTGGGAATTGGTGAGAGTTTTAATTGTTACTACCATGTGGTAAGGCCTCCATTAATGCATGATGGTTGGCTCTTTACGTCCCCCATAGTAAGAGATAGGCCTTTTGGCTCTTTACGTCCCCTATAGTGAGGGATAGGCCGGGTTTGGCTCTTGAAAATCCCCCAAAGTGAGGGATATGGTTGATGGGATTGCATCATGGCACTTACATGACTTGTTGTGGCTACCATTTATAATATTACTTGTGAACTGCCCCACTTGACACCTCACGAGCACCTATTTAGTAGTACCTTGAATTGGAAAGGTTGGTTATTGGGGCGTTTGTCTCACCCCGTGGTTTACAATGTTTTCAAGTGAAGGTTCTGGGTGTGTGTCATTGGGAAGAGACGCAGAGGCTTGAGCTTGGTTAGCTTTAGGCCTCTAGCCCTTGTATATGTATGGCTAGTTGTATATTGCCACATTTAGGGTCCATTTGAAATATTTTGATTACCCGGCCTTATTGTAAACTAGAGGGAATGTTATCTCCTTATTTTGGTTGGCCGGAGGCAATTTCTAGTGTCTTATGAAACTTTGATTTATTTTGTTGGAAACCATTTGGATGGGCTGAGGTGATGTCTTTGTTACTCGGGCTGGAGGCTCGGAGGCCTAGTGGATGTGAATGAATGATTTTAGTTGCATGCAACGGAGTTTGAGTTTGAACCGAGTTTAAATGTTAATTTCTAAAATTATGCAAATTTCTTTCTACTATGGTAGTTTGTTGAAACACCTTTCTTTTTACCATAGTAGTGATTTTATGACAAGTTTATAATGTTTATGGGTTTAGGGTTTTACACATGACTCATAGGCATTGTCCACGTAAAGTGGCAGGTTCATGTACCATTCTGTAGCTTTGCCTTCCAAAGATAAGTGAAAGACCTTCCACATGACATCATCAATATTGGCTCCTATTGGCTTCATGGACAAGCACTGCATATAAAGAGTTCAGAGTTGCAAGTATGCATTTTCTCCTGCAAGACCATGGAACTTAGGCAATGAGTGAATCAATTGACCTTTAATTTCAAAGTCTGCATTGAAAGTAGGAAAAGTACCGGGCATAGGTTCAAAGTTCCCATCAGATTGAGTTAGTTCCTTAATGGTTATACACCTAGGTTGTTCATTAATCCTATTTTGGCCATTATTTTCTCCTTGCCCCTCATTACCACCATTATTAGGCCTATTATGGTTACTATTCCCATTCCTACTGTTTGGACTATGAGGAGGCACTTCAGCTATAATTTCTTCTTCTACTTCCTCACTCTTACTAGATGACTAGGGTAGGTCTCGTAAAATAAGCAGGCTATGAGATCCTGTATGTCTACCTCTCCTGCCTCTACGCGCTCTAGGCATGCACAATTACTCAAGAATTCAAGCACAGATAGAGTTCAAGAAAGAAGTAGGTTCAAAATCGTGTATTTACCAAGTGTGTATTTCAAAATTGAGGCAAACTCAATGATTTCAAATAATGCTCAGTGAGTTTGAGGTGTATGAAGTGCTATACACTCTCAAAGTATGTGCAGAAAGCAAAGTTATGCAAAAAGAGTAAGTCTGGACACTCAAGAAAATTTTTAGTAGAAAACCAGATCAGGTCGCAACTTCAATGAATAGAAAGTAACCCTAAAAGAAGATGGAGTTGAGGTCACGACTTGAAAAGTCCAGGTCGGGACTCAATCACTTAGCTCACGACTCCAAATATATGAGGTCACGACACAAAGTCACAAAGAGCTATTTTCGCAAAATCTTTGGGGAAAAAAATCACTAAGTACTTAAACCAGATGCTGAACAACTAGACACAGAGTTCAAAATTTCAAGCAATTGGCTAAAACACTCAGGATCAAACTAGAATAAAATACAAAATGCTATGCAAGAATGCAAATGCAAATGTATAGGAAAAAAAACAAGATATTTAGTTCTATTTCTCAAAATTTTTGATTCTATGAAATGCAAGAATTAAGTTAAAAAACTAAAACTCTATGAGAATTGACCCACATTACAATGGTGAGAAAAACTAATTACTTGGGAACCAAGTCAATGGCTCCCCGGCAACGGCGCCATTGATCGATGTGCAGGACTGTCGCCTTTCGGATCGTCAAGAAAGAGAGTTGCACCAGATAAAATGCAGTATAGGATGCAACCAGTCGTTCTTCTTGAGGAGATTGTTATTGGAAATCCTAGTCTAACTTGGTTTTCAAAAACATTGTAAAAAGGGGGGTTTTAGTTGTTTTAAAAGTGGTGCAACAAATGTAAAGTGCAGAAAGTTCACTATTTTTTTGGTATTTTAAATGAATGAAGAAATGTTTTAGATTAAAAGGGAATTATGGTTAAATAGTCTCTTGATGATGAAAACTCACCTATCACTGCTCTTTAGAATAATTGGGAGTTTGGAAAACCTCTAAGTCTAAAGAAAACCCCAAGTAATCACTTGGATCCAATGTCTTAATTAATGAAAACTCACTTTAATCAAAGTTAATTAACACCTCTTAAGACACTGCTGAAAACCACTTAGAGTATAGATGAATGAATGATACAAATGTCCTTTGAATGTCAATCGACAAACACAGAATACCAAGCATGTAGATTAATCACAATAATCACTGAAAATCAAACTGAACACAAGGATTCAAACTGAAATATTATATAGATTAGTCAACATTAACATCATCCAACCCAAATACAATAGAATAGTCTAAACACTAGATTTACAATCATAAACCAAGTTTGATACAAGTGTAAAAAGTTTCTAAATCTAGAAATATTCAACACAACATTAAACAAAGGTTTAGACTACAGAAAGAAAACTCCACGATTAGATCACTAAGCTCAAGCTTCATTCTCCATCACCAAGAGGCTAAGGGGTTTAGCCTCTTATACCTTCAAACCAATCACAATCGCTCCAGGAATGAACAGCCATAGTTGAAGCTAAAAATAAAGTTGGAAAAATGGATAAGAAGGGTGTTGGAATGGTTTGATCAGTCCAAAATCTCAGAAAATGATGAAGAGATGAAGAAAAATGGAAGTTTTGGATGTAGGATCAATAAAGACTTGAGAGGAAATGATGGTGGCTCAACCTTGTGCAAATCTGTAGAATAGAAGAGTGTCTTTTTCGTGGTGGCTGCCCCCCTTAGGTATAGAAGCTAACCTATTCCAAAACACACAGCTTCGCTTAATGCACTCAGGTCGCGACCTCAGGAATGTAAGGTCATGACTCAGGGGGGTCAGGTTGTGATCTGATAGGTTCTGTGTCACGACCTGGGAAGACAGAGAGCTCTCATCTTGACTTGGGTCCAAAACGCATAATTTTACTCAGAGGCATCCAGGTTGCGACCTAAGTAGTCCATGTCGTGACCTGGGGAGGCAGAACACTCCCAACTTTTGTGTTTTGGTCCTTGTAACATTTTAGCTCCATCTATGCTCCATCATGATTCTTGGGTCTTTCTCCAATTTCCTGAAAATCACAACAAAGAGCTTTGTAGACCAACTGATTACAGATCAAGGCAACTAAAATTTAGAAGAGAAAAATGACCCTTTTTACCCCTTAAACAGCAAAATGCAATGCATGACTCAATGTAATCAAATGCATATAAATGCACGTATAATGAGAGTAAAATTGTTGCAAAACATTAGAAAACACTTGAGAAAATCATATAAAGATTGGTTCTATCAAGGATCAATTCAAATTCAATTGTATGAACCCTAAGTCATCAATTCTCAATGCATTATTATTATCTACCCACTTACAACCAAATACCGAAACTCTGAATTTAATGTAATCCAACTCACAAATATCCTCAATCACCCGAAAGTATGACGTGTGCATAGATAGGATTTTTATCTTTGGCACTCGATATATGCATCGTATTAGCTACAAGAGTTACACCACTATTTTATTGTTTACTCTAATCATCTTGCCCTTTAGTATAGAAAGCGAACCCATTGATAAGGTAGCTTGTGAAAGAAATCACACGTTTGCTCGGTCTATTTGCCCATAGCTTTAATTTCTTCGAAACAGAATTAGGATTAATATTATACTTGCTATGCATATGCTCTCTTAACCATACTGTAAATTGTTTATTGTGTGTTTTGGTGTACTAACTTTTAAGTTTATTAGGATTATCCTTCTTTAGCTCATCAATATGCTTATCCACATAGTCCTCAATCTCTTTCGAGTTGTGCAATACATATAGATTTGCTAGCTCCCACTGTTGGTTTGAAATAGTTACAACTTTCTTTCCCATAATCCCTTTTCTATCCATCCTTCCCTCATGATGAGACATTATAACCCCAATATCACTTGTGTTTCTTAAGTAATGGGTACAAAATTCAGTAGCCACTTCACAAATATATCGTTCTACGATACAACCCTCTAGCCGACTCTGGTTTTTCACATACCCTTTTAATATTTTCATGTAATACTCAATTGGGTACATCTATCTTAAATACATTGGGTCATACAATTGGACCTCTCTAACTAAGTGGACGGTTAGGTGGACCATGATGTCAAAAAAGACTGGAGGAAAATACATTTTAAGTTTGCATAACGTAACTATGATTCGGGTTTGCAATCTTGGCAATGTATTGGGATTAATCACTTTGCTTCAAAGAGACTTAAAGTAGAAACATAAATTCATGATTGTAACTCACACCTTATCAGGTAAAATAGCCCATATTGCCACTAGAATAAAGTTTTTCATCAAGGCATTGCAGTTATGAGATTTTAAACCTTTTAACTTCAAATCCTTCATTGAAACAAGGTTGCTAATGTTAGAATAGTAACCTTTCAGCACTTTTACTACAGCAAGAAACTCATAAAAGCTACTTTTCTTTTTTCTAGAAAGCGTGCGAGCTACCGAGTGAAGAAATGTATAAGTTCCCTTATCCTTTGGTGCCAATTCCTCCCTTATCCCCATCTCGACTATGTCTAGCTTCGCATTTATGCCATCTTTAGTTTTCCCGAGAATATGGAGTAATGTGCCAAATAGAGTTTCACATATGTTTTTCTCAATATGCATAGCAACAAGAAAATGTCTCACATTCAGGGTTATCCAATACGGCAACATAAAGAAACTAGACCTCTTCTTTTACCCACTTGTCCCAATATGCCTCGTGAAAGGTTTTCCAAACTTGCAATCTATATCTTTCACTTTTTGAAATACATTCTCCCCAGTCAACGGTGTAGGTGCCTTACCTTCTTTTGAATTCCCATTGAAATATTTTTTAAATCGCTGGTAAGGATGATCACGATGCAACCATCTAGATGTCCCATATATGAATTTTTCATTACATGCTTCAACTTTATGGAATCTGTGCTCTCTTCACAAATGGAACAACCAAGTTGCCCTTTAATGCCATATCCTGAGAGATTACCATACGTAGGGAAGTCATTAATTGTGCCAAACAACATAGCTCTCAACTTGAATGTTTCTTCATTATATGCATCATATACATCACCTCCATTCTCCCATAATACTTTCAACTCTTCAATCAATAGAGCTAGATACATATCTATGTCATTTCCTAGTTGCTTTGGCCTAGAGATTATCATAGACATCATTGAATACTTACATTTCATGGATAGCCACAAAGGAAGGTTATATATAAACAAAATCACTGGCCATGTCCTATGGGTGCTGCTTTGCATCCCATACGGGTTCATCCCGTCGGTAGCTAATGCAAGGCGTAGATTTCTATCTTCTTCCCCAAATTCAGAATAATCAATATCAAACTTCTTCCATTCTAGAGAATCAGTAGGATGCTGAAGCATGCCATCTTTAATCCTTTCATCTGCATGCCACCTTAAATTTCTCGCATCTTCTACATTGCTATACAGATGTCTAAATCTTGGCACAATGGGAAAATACCATAATGCCTTCTTTGGGCTTTTCCCATTCTCCTGTAGCATGATGCATTACACTTAGGACACTCGGTTAGTGACTTATACTCCTTCCTAAACAAAATGAAATCATTAGGACAAGCATGTATCTTCTCATAACTGAGGCCAATAGAGTGCAACAATTACTTTGCATCATACGTTTTGCTTGGAAGCTCGTTTTCTTTCGGTAACATTTGTTTAACAAGCAACAGTAGTTCTGTGAAGCTTGTGTCACTCTACCTATTTCTTGCCTTCAAATTATACAGTTTTAACACTATAGATAATTCTGTGAAATCGGTACAACCTTTATATAGCGGTGTCTTAGCATCACACTTCAATCTATCAAACATTTCAGGACAATCGTCAAGTTCCTGTTCAATTGCATTGGTCATCTCCTCAAGACAGTCAGGTTCATATGTACTCATGTCAAAATTAGATGATCTACAGCTTTTATTATGCCCTCGACTACTATTACTCACATCTCTTGTCTTTCCGTGTTTTGTCCAACACTTGTAACTTTGATTGATTCCATTGATAATTAGGTGGCTCTCACAATCAGATAGGGAAACCCACTTCAGAAGGCAACAGTTAAGACAAGGGCAAATAATCCTATTACAATTATCGGCATGCTGAATCACAAACTTAATAAAATCTTCTACCCCATCCCAATATTTCTTTGATAGATGATTGGCAGACATCTATTCCTTGCCCATGGTCCCCAATAAGATGAATCATTTAGAGGAAAATGTGATTAGTGACTCAAAGATATTGTGAGAATTAAACAAAAATAGGAAGTCAATACATGAGGCACTATTGATCACATTTATCCCTCTTCAATTCTATTTGTTAACAACAAGTAATTTTGGTTGTTAGCAACTAGTAATTCAACAAGAATTCAATTTGACTTCAGTTTGAAAAATATTCTACTACTACTGATGTGCTATTCCATTTGGAAAAAATTTGGCAGCATAATAACTTATAACTTAGCATTCCTTGGGCTTTATGCCTTTGATTTAACTTCAAATGAAGTATTAATTAAGTAGAAAACCAGCAGTAAGGCAATTTTAATATATAACAAGATATAAATTAATTAATATTCAAAAACATAAAACATATAGACTTAGTCAATTTCAATTATAGAAACAAAAATTGAAACATTAGCAATTTCGATAATTTAGCAAACAATTTATGGCTAAAATAGAAATTGAAAAGACCCTAAACCCAAAAACTGATTAAAATGCCGAAAAACCCATTCGGCCAAACAGCAAAATTATAATGGAGCAAAAATAATTCCTCATCCTATCATGCTCTTTCAACTACAATCATTTTGAAGGAACTACTATAAGAAATAAGGGGAGCGAGTGACGAAGGAGGACACGAAGAGGGACTAACCTAAAGCTATAAAATCTGCAGAATAATGTGCAACAATAACGATGCTGGAGGACACCGTAATGACAAAGGAGGACACAGAAAGGGACAATGATGAAGGACGATTAATAAAAACAAAGGAAAAGACCAAAACTAAGGTGGGGATGGTGGTTTAGAGGGTTGTGATGTTTGGGCATATGTTAGGAACCAAAAGGGACGCTAGAAATTTCGAACCCAGTAGAGCGAATGGAACAAAACAGAAATGGGGGTTTTAAAACATATTACTTGATAGTTTTTCATTATAACTATCAAGTATTTCAGAAGAATATTTGACAGTTATAATAAAAAGCCATCAAGTATTATAAAACTTGACGGTTTAACGAGGAACCATCAAGTTTCCTATGAGAATACTTGATGGTTATAATATAACCATCAATTATTATGAAGGAAACTTGATGGTTTTAAAAAAACCATCAAGTATTATCAAAGGAAACTTGACGGTTCCTCTTAAAACCATTAAATTTTCTTCTGCCATACCATAATTGAAAGTTTTTTGTTATAACCGTCAACTATTTGTAATTTTGTAGTAGTTTTTCCTCTTGTTCTTCCTCTGATTCCATTGACTTCCCAACCATTTGAACCTTTGGTCAACATCATCAAACATCCTCTTGGATGTTCGAAGGTCCAAAACATAACCATGATAATCATACAATCCATTAGGCAAGACTAGCTCTCTTGAACTTAACCTCTTTCTCTTAATTTTTGGATTAATGTTTTACCTTTGTAAAAACTGTTCTCTTAGGCCAATCCTACACAATTTTGTCCAAGGAATCCAAAAATGAGCATAGATTAATGATAATCCAACTCCTTCCCTTCCAAACAGCTTTGGCCGAAAAGTACCCTTAGTTATTAAATCATGAAATCTTTCAAACAACAACTCAAAACCACTTGAATCAACCTTGAATCAATGTGTTCTAATTAGGTTTAACATCAAAACCTCCACCCTTTAACCTTACACATTTTGGCTAGTAACATAAAAGAGGAAAGGACAGATTTTTCCACCATACAAACTGAGGAAACAAGGCTAAGAACACAATAGAACAACCTACCAACCTTAGATCCAAGCTTGGTTGATCAAAGGAGGTAGCTTTCTATCGGTTATTCTTCAAGAACCAAATGGCAAGAGTTTCCCCTAGGTTTGGCCAAAAATCAAGTCTTGCAAGAGGGGAAGGGTTCTATTTATAACCAAAACTTTAGCTTGCAGGGACCAAAATGCCCCACAAGTTCATTCAAATTACAAGGGTGAGGCATCAACTTGTGAAGGCTTCTTGAACCATTTTTCATTGATAAAATAATTCCAAATAAAATTGATATTCAAATTTAAAATCCTCTCCATAGGGAGCTTGACAAGTGACACAATCTAGGCCAAGTAAAAAGCAAGTGTACCTTTATATTTTATCAGTGCACTTTATCAGTCCATCTCTTAGCTCCGGTCTCCTAGAGCACTAATATATTTGTCACCTCACCTTTGTCTTATTCTAGTATCTCTTCTCTCCTAATTAATGCCTTCACATGTGTCATGATTGCTATTACACCTTACTATCGTATCATCTTAGGGTTCAATTAAGACCATTTTAGACCACATTGAATGGTTTTGGGCTCAAATTTAACTCAAAAATGCTAATTTTTGGATTTTCACTGTTCATCAGGTAAAAATTCAGTTTTCTGGCCCAACTTCAAAGAATTCATACCTTAATCTAGAAAAATCAAAATGGAGTGGTTAAAAATTCTATAAAAAGCTCTTTGAATTCTCTTTCAGGAAAAAATAGTCTTGTGAACCAATTCTTTTGGAAAAAGTGTCAGGCTTTTGTGAAAGTCACCTCTGTCTATTAGGCAAAAACCCTTTTTCCAGATTCTGAACCTTAACTTTGAAAAATCATTAAAAATCATGTAGTTGGCCATTTTTAATTTGTTAGCTATAAAAATGAAGCTCAAATAGTGATCTACAAACATGCAAAATTTCATAGTTAAACACGTTCAGGAACTTAATCAAAACATCACGTAAAGGTGACGATGTCAGTGAATTTACAGCATTGCCCAGCATAATATTACATAACCCCAATGTCCACGAATTTTTATGGTATGATACCATACTTTTAACCCTCAATCTACAGCTTGCCCTTGGATGTTTTAGGTCCTAAAATGTTAGATTGTATTTGGGGAATAAGATTTCATTGAAATCCCAATAGCAAATTAACCAACTATATCATCAATAAGCATCATCAACATGCATAATTATATTAACTACTATTGGTGAACTAGCATGCTTATCATTTGACAAACTCAATCATGCAAAGGACAAAGAAAGAAAGTACAAAGAGCAGCCACATTATGAAAGAGAGCCTTTCTGTCGTTCGCCTTGGGGTTCTCAATCAAAATTTAATCCAAGCTATGCAGTATAGTGCAAACTCGGGTCGTTCTCTTTTGGGAGCCTAAATTAGATGTCTAAGTTAGATTAATGCTATGCAGAGTAATGAAAAAGGGGTTTTTGGTGTTTTTATCCATTAGTGAAATGCTAAAACTAAATGCAATTAATTCAAATCTAAGTGACTATGTTTTTGGATTTTTCTAAGATAGTAGTAATGAAGTGAAGTTAATGATATGTAATCTCTTGAATATAGCTTTGAAGCAATCATAGTTCAAAATAAGTATGGGAGTAGAAATCACCAAGTTTTCTAAATGAAAAACCTTAAAGAACTCTTTAAGTCTAGGATCTTAATCAATGGTACCCATTTCATAAGATCCTATTAAGCTCACTTAGTGTGTGTATTAAGATTAATTAATGCACTTGGTTAAATGCAAGCCCAGATCAACTCAACAATCACACATTACCATGCAAGACAGAGAGTATCAAAAGAGTTGCATAAAAACATACATGTAACCACATGTATTGAAGGTCAAATTCAACACTAATAATCCAATACACAAAACAATCATCCAGAATTGATTACAACCATAATCAAAATAGTTCAGCCCAAATTTACAAATCCTAAGACCTAGGAATTCATAAACAAAGAACTAGAACTTATAGATGAAGCTAACTCCCTTTTGAAGCTTTGTGAACTCATGCTTCTTCCACCATATTCAAGAGTTGAGAAGCTTAGCTAGTCATAACTCTTGAATCAACTCCAACTAGGTATTGTTCTTCAGCCATGGCAGCAGCAGATGGGAGAAATGGAAATGGGATTAGGGTTTCTGAGGTGGAAATGAGAGAAGAGGATGAAAGATACGAAGGTGGGGGCTGAATGATGGAGTGTTTCCTCAAAAATAGGGTTTCTAAGGGTTTAAAGGGTCCATATGGGTCGGATCATATGATTAGAGGCTCCATTTTCGCGTTCTGATCCGGATCTGGCGTTGCTGATACGAGTCTTTCGCCGCGGCGAAGGTATACCTTTGCCGCGGCGAAGCATTCCCGAGAGGAGCTCCGCCTAATCTTGTGTGTTCGCCGCGGCGAAGCTGTAAGTTGGCCGCGGCGAACTCTGCCCGAGAGATCACTGGTGAGATTTCCATTCTGGCGCCGCGACGAAGTGTGTTAGTGCTGATACTCTGATCTTGTGTTGTGTCATCCTTTGGTCTTTGATCTTAGCTCCAATTCTCAAGTGTCCTACAATAAAAAGCAACAATTGTCCTAGAAATCAACTGAATACAATTAATAACCAATTATGACAATTTTACCCTCAAAAAGATACTAACTCAAAGTAAGGACTCTTAATCTAAATTAAGCACAATTATCATTAAAAGGAGCCAAAATCTATGATAAATACCCTTAAAATGATATGAAATAACATAGAATAATTGGGCTAAATCACATTACAATCAAGAAAGTTCATTCACATAATAGCAATTAATCATGCAATAATCAATAATGCCAAGTCAATGTTAGTAGTTAGGTTCAACTCGCTACCTTGCTCCAAAAACTTGATTTTTCTTTGTTTCTCTTCTTCTCCTTCACAAACATCAAACCCTAGCATGGCAATCCATCAAAAAGGGCAGCAAAAGTCATTAACCAAACCAAGTAAAAGCAAGAACACAACTTAATATGACTCTTGCTCCTTAAAGCTTCCACCTTTTTTCTTTATTTTTGAACTTGCTTCCTTTTAATGCTAAAAATTGCTTCTTGACTTATTCCTACATGGTTTTTCATGTAGATTCCAAATATATGCTTAGATTTAAGAAAATAAAACTCCTCCTTTTAGTTTCTCTTGACCGAACCAAGAGGGTTCTTTAACCCAAAATTACAACTTTGGTTTTAATGCTTCCAACACTTGTTCCTTTTGGTTTACCCTACACCATTTTTCATTTTGAGCATCATGGAAGCCTTAAAACATTGAAAAACACATCCTAAGGTCCATATGGTACACAACCAAGAAAACACTTCAAAAATCAACTCACAACCAATTGTAACTACTAGGATCTAACATGTTTTGAAGTGTTCTAGCAAGTATGATCAACAAAACTTCTTTCTCCACATGAGAAGCATTTCATCCAGCACCTAAAGAAGAGAGGAAATAGAAATTTTCAACCATACAAAGAAAGAAAACAAGGCAAGGAGAAGAAGAAGCATCCTTGGGAGGAAATGTAGATCTCCCTTATGTTGGACAAAGCTTAGTGAAAGAAGCATCCTTGGTCCAGATATAGTAGATCAGACTTCCCGACAGATTAAAGCTATTCAGCAACGACTTCTAACGGCTCAGAGTAGACAGAAGAGCTATGCAGATACAAGAAGGAGACCGTTAGAGTTTGAAGTTGGTGATCACGTTTTTCTTAAAGTGTCACCAACAATGGGAGTTGGTCAAACCCTGAGGACCAAGAAGCTGAGTCTGAAGTACGCGGGACCATTTCAGATTTTGTCTAAAGCGAGACCAGTAGCCTACAAGTTGGCTCTTCCCTTGAAATTAAGTCAGATTCATGATGTCTTCCATGTCTCCCAACTGAAGAAATACCATCCAGACCCAACACATGTCATAAGCTATGATGACATTGTGCTCTGAGACAACCTGTCTTTTGAGGTTAGACTAGAGCGAATCATTGATAAAAAAATCAAGTAGCTGAGGAACAAGCAGATTTCACTAGTCAAGGTGGTCTGGAAGGGTCTTTCCTCTAAAGAAGCCACATGGGAGATGGAGAACGAGATGAAGGAGAAGTACATCTAACTTTTCTATTAAGGTATGCTTTAAATTTCGAGGACAAAATTTATTTAGGGGGAGAAATGTCACATCCAGTACTATGGTAATTAGGAATAAAAAATTTTCCTAAATAATCAAGGGCCAAAAATGATAAGGAGAATTAGAAGAATTTTGGTGGAAAATAATTATTATGATTTTCCAAGCCAATTATGAAAATTTGATTAATTAAGGAAAATTGGTCAAATATAATTATGGAATAATATTTTCAAGCCTTAGAAAATTAAGAAAAAAATAAGGATAATATCCTTTGAGAATTATATGAGATTATAAAATTGGTTTTATGACCAAATTACCCTTAGAGAAATTACAAAGGAATTTAAGGGTGATTTAGGCCAATTTAAGGGATTTTATTTGGAAAATTCCAAATAAATATTTTTAAGGGGAATAAAATTCTAAGAAAATTCCTATGATATCCCAAGGAATTATAAGAGATTATGAAATTAAACAAAGACCGTCAAGTATCCAAGATTTTTCCCAATGCCTTTGAAAAGTGGAAAAACCCTAAAGAAAAGGAAATTAGTTTTCCTTTTTATTTAATTATTGGAAAATTAATTTCGAGACAAAGAGGGAAATTTGGGAATATAAAAATAAGGAGAATAAATTAGGGATCTAATAGAAAATGATTACAGAGGCCAAAATACTGTAATTATAGAAACGAAGTTAAACCCGGAGTCAAAGTGCACCGATAAAGCAAGACTAGAGTCTTGCAATTCAAATGGTTCACAATTAGCCATGTGTCAAGCCCTAGTGGAGAGGATTTGAATTTTCCAAGTGTCATCCCTCAAATGGAGAGGGTTTTGACTTTTGGTAATTAATTTCATTTGGATTTAGTTAATTATGAAAGAGAAAGTAAGATTAAAGAGGGTAATAACACTTAGATTTTCATTTATGATGGTGGTTGGGATATTTGGCTCATTAAACAAGCTCTCCTCCCCCTAATTTTAGATGGTGGTTTGGCCAAGTGAGAAGAAGAGAGAAAAGAGAGGGTTTTGAAGGAGAAACAAGGAAAAGCTATCAACTTTGGTCACTTGATCAAGGATTCAAGGTAAGTTTTTGGTCTTAAGTTGTTCTCCACCTTGTTTGCTTGAGTTGTGTGGTTAAAAATTCTGTCTCTTCTCATATTTGGTGCTGGTCGAACTGGTTTATCATGAGGAGGAAGAAGTTTGGTTAGTCAAACTTGTTAAGACACTTCAAAGCATCATAGTTTCTAGCGGTTGTAAGTGGTTATTGGTTGTTTTTGAAGTGTTTTCTTTGGTGTTTTTCCTAAGGTTCATTTCGGTGAAGATAGTAACTGAACCCTAGGATGATTTTTTTAATGTTTTAAGGCTTCCGTGGTGCTCAAAATGAAAAATGGTATAGGGTAACCCAAAAGGAACAAGTGTTGGAAGCATTAACACTAAAGTTGTAATTTTTGGGTTAAAGAACCCTCTTGGTTCAGTTAAGAGCAACTGAAAGGAGGATTTTTATTTTTTTAAATATAAGCATATATTTGGAATCTACATGAAAAACCATGTAGGAATAAGTCAAGAAGCAATTTTTAGGGTTAAAAGGAAACAAGTTCAAAAATAAAGAGCAAAGGTGGAAGCCTTAAGGAGCAAGAGTCATATTTAAGTTGTGTTCTTGCTTTTACTTGGTCTGGTTAATAATTTTTGCTGCCCTTTTTGATGGATTACCATTCTAGGATTTGATATTTGTGAAGGAGAAGAAGAGAAACAAAGGAAACTCAAGCTTTTGGAGCAAGGTAGCAAGTTGAACCTAACTACTAACATTGACTTGGCATTATTGATTATTGCATGATTAATTGCTATTATGTGAATGAACTTTCTTGATTGTAATGTGGCTGCTCTTTGTACTTTCTTTCTTTGTCCTTTGCATGATTGAGTTTGTCAAATGATAAGCATGCTAGTTCACCAATAGTAGTTAATATAATTATGCATGTTAATGATGCTTATTGATGATATAGTTGGTTAATTTGCTATTGGGATTTCAATGAAATCTTATTCCCCAAATACAATCTAACATTTTAGGACCTAAAACATCCAAGGGCAAGCTGCAGATTGAGGGTTAAAAGTATGGTATCATACCATAAAAATTCATGGACTTTTGGGTTATGTAATATTATGCTGGGCAGTGCTGTAAATTAACTGACACTGCCACATTTATGTGACATTTTGATTAAGTTCCTGAATGCTTTTAATTACAAAATTTGGTATATTTGTAGATCACGTTCTTAGCTTCATTTTGATAGTTAACACATTAAAAATGGCCAACTACACGATTTTTAATGATTTTTTCAAAATTAAGGTTTAGAATATAGAAAAAGGGTTTTTGCCTAATAGACAGAGGTGATTTTCACAAAAACCAAACGCTTTTTCCAATGGAATTGGTTCACAAGACTATTTTTCCCTAAAATAGAATTCAAAGGGCTTTTTATAGAATCTTGAACCACTCTATTTCAATTTTTCTAGATTAAGTTATGAATTTTTAAAGTTAGGCCAGAAAACTGGATTTTACCCAATGAACAGTGAAAATTTGAAAATTAGCGTTTTTGAGATAGAATTGAGCCCAAGACGATGCAATGTGGTCTAAAATGGTCTAAATTGAACCCTAAGATGATACGATAGTAAGATGTAACACATTACTTGTTGTTTCATACTTTTCTATCATTTACATGAGCATAGCCTTTGCTTTTAAGCATTTTGTCACTACTGCTCACATTCTTCCTATACTTTAGGCTCATTCTTTCATAATAATGCCATGATAGTATACCTGTCTTCGTGGTGTTTTACTATACCATGGCATTTCGGGTTCTTTTAATACTGCTTTTATCTATTCTTTTCAGTATGCCCTGCTATTCCTCTTTACTTTAAGGACACATCTCCTTTCTTTCCTTCATTGACTAGAACAGAATTGAGCTCAGTCTAATCAACAATAAAGATGTCTGAAACAAGTTAAGGGTACTCTCTCTATATTAGTCCACCACTAAAGGAGATTTCACTATCTTAAACTCATCTCTGGTCATAGTCTTCCCAAAGAGATACTATACTCTTGCTCTTGTGGCTCAGCCACTTTCTCTTAGGCTTGATCTACCATGACCTCGGGAGCTACTGTGCTTTGCCATAAGCCTCTTTAGGATCCACAGTAACCCTGAAATGCTATCATCAATCTGAGCCATCTTAAGATCTCTAGGAGACTCTAGACCATAGAGTTGAGTAATAAAATAAGTCACCTCTACTCAGCTAGTAACTTGACTAATTATTCCCTAAGATTGATCATAGATATCAGTATTGTCTTCTTAGGCCTTACTCAATCCTTTCCGTCAACTCCTGGAATACTTAACCTTTCCATATTTCCTTAGCCCTTACTTTTTGCTTCCTTAAGCCACTTTCCTTTCCTTGTGCCTTTCAAATCCTTAGGTACTAGCTCATCTCTAGAGCCCATTAACTTGCCATTGTATCAATGCCAGGCTGCCTCGTCTTAAGACTCTACAGTTCTTACTGTCTCTTAACAATTTGGACAGCATTGGGAGAAGACTTATATCATTATATTCTCAGTATATTTTAGTATCCTGTAGTACCCTATTAAGCTTGAGGAGTATTTGTTTGCATATTAAGCTTCTGTTGTCTTAGCCAATTTCACTCTCTCTCTGGGGTAAGGTCTATCCCGTGCCTTGTCTCGGCTACTTTTACTTTTCCTGTGGGAGGACAGATTGCACTTACCAGAGCATCATCAACTCAACCATTAACTTTCCCTTTTGTTCCTTCAAAGGATAGCTTACTCTTACTAAAGAAGCGTTGCTTTGGTTCGGAGAACCACTTTCCAATCTTGGAGAGGTACTTCATGGTCAAGACTTTCCTTATATACAATGTTTGCCAGGGTACATTCCTTGAACATGATATCCTTATCAAAGGGAGCCTCTCTACTAGATTACTTAGTCGTATGGGCACTGGCATCTATCTATAGGAATCTCATCTCTTAGATTCCTTAATGCTATTGTGTTAACCTCACTAAGTAAACATTCATGAGGGTGATTAGTTTTGTTATGAGTCTTTAGGTCAAAGGTGTCATTAACACACTGATTTACCCAAGTTTGGAAGGTGTTTCAAGCTAGCTAAGATTGGTTTTCAATTAAACTCTCACCAATTTTTTAAAGTGATGAAGGCTTAATCAATTCTCCAAGGGGCACCTTTATTAATTGAGTTCACAAACTATCCATTTACTTGCTTTCTTCTATTACTTTCTCAATTCACTAAAAAAAACCAAAAAGACTTTACCTCTTTCACATTTTTATTTTATTGCAACTTAATTTCAGTCTTACAAAACCCCTAATTTTACCTTTTCGTATGGTTTTGTCACTTAAATTACATAGGGTCAAATCAGGCTTTTCGAAGTGAACATAACCCGGATTGCACTACTATAGTGCATTCCCATCTGAAACTAAGTTGTTTTTGACAACTTGGCAATAAGGGTGATCAGAGTGGCACCTTTGCTAGGGAGCCATTGATTTGGTTCCTCATGTAATTTAGGTGTCAACTTAAGTATTGAGCTTGGGGTCAAAATCATGTGATTAAGGCTATCTAATAGTCGTATTTGCATTCTAGTTGTTTTCATGTCTTGAATGTTAAGCATAGTGTTTGTTCCTTTTGCATGGAAAATTTCTTGGAAACTTATAAATATCTTGATTTCCTTCAAGTTTGGCATTTTCATTTCTTTTGTTAGTTCACTAGATTTCTTTTGTTGGTGTATTGCTGGATTCTTGCATCAACATTGTTGTTGCTGGCTTGGTTGTTGCAATTTTCTGATCTTTGTGGTACTTTATGGTGCTAGAAGTTGTTAATGGCTTATACTTGCATTTGGTGCCCAATTGATTACATTAATCATTTATCTAAGTCACTATTCATATTCGCTGAAGTTTGACATCTCAGTCATAAAAGAAAAACTGATTTCCTGGACTTTAGGTTTTAAGCTAGAGCATTCTTGAGTATATAGGGGATTTTTGAACTTGAGAATGTATAGGTGAGGTTTTCAAAGATTTAAGCATTGGAAATTGCATATTCGGATTGCTAAAAGCCTTTGGAACCTTGTTTTTGAAGTTTATACTGGTTTTAGAACTTACATATGGCAATACTCTTGGTTTCATTAAGTTTTCCCTGCTTCTGCTATTGTTTTGTGCTGAGTGTCGCTTCTGTCATTATATTTGTTGTGACTAACATTTGTTTAGCCACAACGAATATTCATTTCTTTTTTGGGTTCACTTCTGTGATTGCAGTTAGTTGCAGCCAACTTATGTTTCGCCATGACAACAAACCTTTTTAAGTCTTAACCCATATATACCTACTCTATATATCATTTGAGTGTATAGGCATACTCATACATCAATTATTCATACCACATACTCTTGTACTCAATTCATTCGTCCATTTTTATTTGAATTACTTTGTGTGTAAGAAAATTTTGCATCTCTTAAGTGTACATGCATAGGCAGACTGAATCTTTAGTGCCTTATCAACCTAAGTTAGAGAGACATCTACGGAGGTTGAAAAGAGAGCGTCGGTCAGCAAACATCAGTGAGGGAATCATTGAAGAGATTTCCCACAATTCTGACCCATCTACTAGTGAAGAAGAGGAAATCCTAGTAGAAATACCCGTGGAGATTCCAACTATGGATGGTGTAAATAGTAATCTACCTTTACCCAACCTTAATGAAATTAGGCAAAATGAACCAAATGGGGGCAATACATTAAACGGTAATGGCCATAAGGGAGCCAAAAAGAATATAAGGTTTAATGGTATTAATGGACCACCTAGAGGGAGAACCATTAAACACCTTACTCAGTCTGATGTTAATTTTGAGCATTTTCCTGGTGTATTGCCTATTTTTGAAAATGATTTTGAAATTAAAGGTCAATTAATACACTTACTTCCTAAGTTCAATGGTTTGTCAAGTGAGGATCCTTATACCCATTTGAAGTATCTTCATATGCAATGCTTGTCTATGAAGCCAGTTGGGGCAAGGACTGAAGATGTGCTTTGAAAAGTTTTTCATCTATATCTAGAAGAGAAGGCCAAGAAATGGTATATGAATCTGTCATTATATGTGGACAATCCATATAAATCTTGGACTACACTGAGAAGAGCTTTCATTGATAAATATTTTCCATCTACCAAGATCTTCACTACTAGAAAAGAGATATCTGTTGCTAAGCAATGGGAAGGAGATACTTTCTTCCAATTCTAGAGTCGATTCTAGGATATGCTTACTAAGTGCCCGAACCACCAAATTATTGATGAGCATCTTGTTCAATATTTCTATAATGGTTTGTTGTAACATAATGTTGAAGTGTTAGATGCTGTGGCTAATGGATTAGTTGAGTTAATGGAGCCACAAGCTTCTTGGGCCTTGATCCGTACCTTCATGCTGTACCGCCAACATGTGAGCCCTAAAGAAACTAGAGGGTGCAAAGGCAAAAGAGACCCACTCCTTGTTAAACTAGCCCAAGACATGGCTAAATTAACTTCTACAGCTCAGAATAAAGGAGCAACCAACCTCATACTAAGCCTTTAGCTTTGGTCGCTACTTCTTGTCACATATGTGATTCTCTAAGGCATAGAACTAAAGATTGTATCGATCTAGCTGGAAATGTATCTACTATGTATCAACAAAGGCCAAATCAATACTAGAAAACAGATCCATATTCTAATACTTACAACCCCGGGTAGATGAATCGCCCTAACTTCAAGTGGAGGAGGCAACAATCAAGGTCAAGCTAGGAATTATCAAGGAAATAACTACCAAGGTGGTTCTTTGAGTAACTATTAGAGACCTAATCCTTCCACTGCTATAGTTTAGGTTAATCCTCAACAACAACAAAGTAGTAGAAGTAGTGAGTTACAAATTATCGTGAAAGGGATTGAGAACTTGTCTAGTCAAATATCTAAGAGTGATAGCAAGATAGTTTCCCTTGATGGCAAGATGAGCCAAATAGAAGGAAAGATGGTAGCTATGGAAAATCAGTTTAAGAACATTTTGCTACTGTGTACTCAAAGATTGAGCAACTTGAAACTAGACATGAGAATTTGAATGGGTTTGTCGCTCAAATGTCTAACACCGTGAATGATCAGCAAGCTAAAGCTAACAATTCAATGCCTTCAAACACTATCATAAATCCTAAGTTTCTCAGTGCCATTAAGCTTACAAGTGGGAAGCAAGTTAAGTTTACTCATGTGATTTAGCCCAATTATTCTATGTTATTTCATATCATTTTAAGGGTATTTATCATAGATTTTAGCTCCTTTTAATGATAATTGTGCTTAATTTAGATTAAGAGTCCTTACTTTGAGTTAGTATCTTTTTGAGGGTAAAATTGTCATAATTGGTTATTAATTGTATTCAGTTGATTTCTAGGACAATTGATGCTTCAAATTGTTGCTTTTTATTGTAGGACACTTGAGAATTGGAGCTAAGATCAAAGACCAAAGGATGACACAACACAAGATCAGAGTATCAGCACTAACACACTTCGCCGCGGCGCCAAAATGGAAATCTCACCAGTGATCTCTCGGGCAGAGTTCGCCGCGGCCAACTTACAGCTTCGCCGCGGCGAACACACAAGATTAGGCGGAGCTCCTCTCGAGAATGCTTCACCGCGGCGAAGGTATACCTTCGCCGCGGCGAAAGACTCATATCAGGAACGCCAGATCCGGATCAGAACGCGAAAATGGAGCCTCTAATCATATGATCCGACCCATATGGACCCTTTAAACCCTTAGAAACCCTATTTTTGAGGGAACACTCCATTCTATTCAGCCACCACCTTCGTATCTTTCATTCTCTTCTCTCATTTTCCACCTCAGAAACCCTAATCCCATTTCCATTTCTCCCATCTGCTGCTGCCATGGCTGAAGAACAATACCTAGTTGGAGTTGATTCAAGAGTTATGACTAGCTAAGCTTCTCAACTCTTGAATATGGTGGAAGAAGCATGAGTTCACAAAGCTTCAAAGGGGAGTTAGCTTCATCTATAAGTTCTAGTTCTTTGTTTATGAATTTCTAGGTCTTAGGATTTGTAAATTTGGGCTGAACTATTTTGATTATGGTTGTAATCAATTCTGGATGATTGTTTTGTGTATTGGATTATTAGTGTTGAATTTGACCTTCAATACATGTGGTTACATGTATGTTTTTATGCAACTCTTTTGATACTCTCTGTCTTGCATGGTAATGTGTGATTGTTGAGTTGATCTGGGCTTGCATTTAACCAAGTGCATTAATTAATCTTAATACACACACTAAGTGAGCTTAATAGGATCTTATGAAATGGGTACCATTGATTAAGATCCTAGACTTAAAGAGTTCTTTAAGGTTTTTCATTTAGAAAACTTGGTGATTTCTACTCCCATACTTATTTTGAACTATGATTGCTTCAAAGCTATATTCAAGAGATTACATATCATTAACTTCACTTCATTACTACTATCTTAGAAAAATCCAAAAACATAGTCACTTAGATTTGAATTAATTGCATTTAGTTTTAGCATTTCATTAATGGATAAAAACACCAAAAACCCCTTTTTCATTACTCTGCATAGCATTAATCTAACTTAGACATCTAATTTAGGCTCCCCAAAGAGAACGACCCGAGTTTGCACTACTGCATAGCTTGGATAAATTTTGAGCGAGAACCTCTAAGCGAACGACAAGAAAAGGCTCTCTTTCATCATGATGAGGGCAAAGATGATAAAGTTGAGAGCCCACCTCTTTCACCCATGAAGTTTTTTTGAAAGCTCTAAAGAGAAGGCATTGCTCAAGAAATCCATGGATTCATAAGAAGTTGATCAAGAGGGTAGTGACACTAATGAATGGCAAGAGGAACAACCCAAAGAGGTGAAGCAAAAGAAAGGAAAAGCTTATATCAATTCTCAATAAGCAAAAGACACGATTCCAAGTACTACAGAGAAGGGAGAATGGAGCAAAAGGGGAACCTTAGTGCCCAATGGTAAGGAGGTAAATCTTAAAGACCTTCCTTTTCCAAATTCATATATTATGTCTAAAAAGGTGGCAGTATCCAAAACACTAAAAAAGGTTGTAGATTTCTTTAGCAAACTTGAAGTGAATTTACCTTTCATAGATTTGATTAAGAATTCTCCATCTTTTGCTAGATCCCTAAAAGAGCTTTGCACTAATAAGAGAAAATTTAAACCCCATGAGTTAGTTCAGGTGAGCCCAAATGCATTCACTTTGTTCAAACCCCAAATCTCGATCAAATGCCAAGATCCCAGTGCTTTTAGTATTCCCTACACTGTAGGAAAAGTTGTCATAGTGGGAGTCTTACTTGATTTGGGGGCAGCCATAAATGTTATGCCTTTGTCGGTGTATCGAGCTTTAGGAGTCAGTGCCTTACAAACCACCATTGTTACACTCCAATTGGCCAATAGAACAATTAGGAAACCTAAGGGGATTCTAGAGGATTTCCTTGTCCAAGTCAAGGGTTTGCTTTTTCCTGCTGATTTTTATGTGCTTGACATGGCTAATAAGTTGTCTCATGAGTCCACACTCATTCTTGGTCGACCATTCTTGAGGACTTTGAATATGATGATTCAAATGAAAGATGGTGTCATAACCATGGAGGAGGGAGAGCAAGTTGTTTCCTTCAATATGTATGAGGCAATAAGGCATCCATATGAGGATTGTTCTCTTTTGGGTTTAAATGTTATTGATATTGTTGTTGATAATATTGTTTCTGAGTTTAACTTAACTGAGGTTCTCACTGATATTTCTAAATTTTATTCATGTGAGTCTTTATTTGATGAGGATGGCTCTCTTACTTCTTTTTCTTCTCTTTATTCTTTTCCTTCTATATGTTCATGTGGTGGTAATGAGTCGTGTCTTAATTGTGCAATAGTTAATTGTACACGACCGGCCTCACATCCACTTTTATTGTCATCTGGTGAGTCTGGATCCTACATTAGCACTTTACCTCTAATTATTAGTGATGATTCTCTTGGAGAAAGGTTTTTTGTTAGTGTTACAGGAGATTTAAATCTCAAGGAGAGGTAGAGCATTGGAAATTCCAAAGAGGAAACTCACTACCTTTATTCACTGTGATGAGATGAAATTTTACCCGTGATGAATAGCTCTATCCCAAGAGGTGGAAGCTCTCTTCTTTCAACTGGCCGTGACAAGATTTATTATTCACCGCGACTAACATCTCACACTGTTGTAAGTCCAGAATGCTCATTCACTTTTACTGTTCCACCTTCTCACCTATTTCATAGAAAGAGACATGGTTTAAGGGCCATAGATATTCCTCCTTCACCTTATGAACTAATTTCTTATACCATCTCTTCTCATACCTTAAAGTATTTGTTTGATAATGCCCTATCTTGTTGTTTAGGTGATGCAAATATAGTATCTAAGGTTGTTGCTAACAATGGTCAACTACTGGTTGACTCAACCCTTAGAGGAGTGGAGGGACCAATGGTGGACTCCATCAATCTCGGGATCCAATCAATAGTTGAGAAGGGAAAAGGGAGTAGTATTGCACTTTCTTCTATTGATATTTCTCAATTAATCCCTTCTTTGGTCCAAGCCCTTACTGTTGAGCTTAAACCCTTACCATCCAACCTTAAATATGCCTTCTTAGAGTCTAATGAGCAACTTCTGGTCATTATTGCTAATTACCTATCCTTAGAAGAAGATGACAGGTTGCTTGATGTGTTGAAAAAGTATAAAAGAGCCATAGGATGGACTCTAGCAGACATACCTAGTATTTGCCCAAATGTATATGCCCATAGAATCCTTTTAGAGGAAGGAGCAAAACCAGTGAAGCAACACCAAACAAGAGTTAATCCTTTGATTAAGGAGATGGTCAAGAAGGGTGTAACACCTTAAATTTTTACCAAATTACCATCCACAGGTATTTGGAATTACATTTGATGGCCAAAAATTTGAAAAATTGGACTTTGAAAAATTTTGCTCACGGGTTACTATTCACAGCAACCCATGAATTAGCCAAACTTTGAAAATTCATAAATAATTTAAAAAAACCAAAATTAAGTGATTCTAAGTTCCATTGGAAGCTCTTTGGAATATCTTTTGAGAAAAAATAGGCTCCGGATGAATTGCCTTCAAATTCAAGCCCAGATTCAATTTTAAAAAGCACTGTTCATTTGGTCATTTTTCAGTTTTTCATCATTTTTGCCTAACTTTGGATAGGCATAACTTCTTGCACAATTTTCCATTTAAAGCATATTACCATTCATTTTAAAGTGAAAAATATGATCTATTGATCTAGAAAGTTTTGTGAATTAATTCCCTCAATTGCTCTAAATCATGTTGGTTAAACCTCCCTTTCAAACGGTTGACTTTTGTCCCTAACTAATCAGTTATTTCCATAATTATTTCCCTAACTTGGCATGCTAATTAAACACTCATGTAGTTGATTTTAATAGCATACTTCAATGTATGATTGCATAAAGTATTCATATAAGATCATCACAAAATATTTAGTTACATTCTTCCTAAAAAATGCATGAGATAATTCAAGATTATAAAGTGCCATTGCAATTATAGGTCCTTCATACATTGACCATCTCAGTGCCCTATCCTTTTGATGTTGAAGGCTCTAGGTTTTTGTTAAACATGGGGGGGTAAGATTCCCATGAATCTTAGTAGCATAGCACTATATTCATAATGTCAACCAAGCAAAGTATTTTATGCTCAATGAACTTGCTAATGCATACTTTCACTTAACGCATATACCATGGAAAGGATTTAACATACTTCTCATTTGTAACACTCAACATAGCATAAGACAAGGCATTACATGCATGAAGTTACACATCATAGAACATCATCATCTTATCCACATCATGGCATAGCAACATAGCATAATATAAAGCAATAAACACAATGCAAGGTAATATTAGATGATAATTGCTAGGTACCTCTTTCAAGCTTTATCCTTTCCTTTAAGCTCTTCCTCTCTTGATCAAATATTCTTCCCTTTGGATGCTAGGCCTATTGATAATGCAATAGGACATTACCATTATGCCATCCAAACATTAATCAAATAGCCCTCAAACCCCTTTTCTTTGATTTTTGGGTTATTCCTTACAACTTTGATTCTTTAAATCTCTAAGGCTATTTCTACATAATTTTTCATGTAGATTTCAAATATCTATTTAGATTTATGAAAATCTAATCCCTTCCTAAAGATCTCATTTTGGCCGAATAGGGGTCCTTGAAAAACAAAATTTTCATTTTCAATTTTAATGCCTCCAGGCTTCCTTTCTTGGTGTTTCCCTATACCCCTTCATCATTCACATTGGAAGCATCAAATTGAATCAAATCTAACTTTAACCCCATTCTCTCTCCTTGGTTGAATTGAATCATTAATCATAGGGTTGGATTTTCTTTCCAAAACTCACTCAAAACCAACCAAATCCTATCCTTTTTAAGTGTTCAATCGATCCTTCAAACCCTTGATTAATTCCTTTAAAATGTTTGAAATTTTAGCAACATCTCCCCAGAGAAAATGTCCATCCAAACCAATATAAAATGACATATAAACAACCCCCAATAAATAACAAAAGGCTTAGGAGCTTACCGTGTGATTTATTGAACTTAGGTGGATTTCTCTCTCTAGAAATAGCTCTTTCTCTCTCTAAACTCAAAAGCAGTATATTCTCCCCTATAGTTCTTGCTTTGGTTGAAAATGTGAGGGGGTTGGTTTTATTTATAAGCCAAGCAATAACCATTTGCCATCCAAGTTCAAAGAAATTACAATGATGATGCATCAAGCTAAGCTTTCTTCTTGCATTTTCTCTTTCCTTTATTTAATTCCAAATGAAATAAATTTTAAAAGTCAAAGTCCTCTCGATCCCTAACTTGACAAGCGGCACAATGAAAGCCAAATAAAAAAGTGTGTACTTTTTACCTTTTTTAGCACCTTTTTTATATTGAAACAGCTTCGGCCTTTTCTATATCAGTGATCTGAGCTACCTAATTAAATTCTATCAGATTCTTAACATTTTCTTATCAATTTTTCCTTCCTAAAGAGCTCTCCTTTGCTCCCATAATGAATTTATATCATTAAAAGAAAGGAAAACCAATTTTCTTATTATATTAGTTTTCTTACTCGGAAGTTACTTTTTTGGATCTCTGGGCTCATTAAGACTTTCTTGATTATTTCATAACCTCTTATTAATCCCATAGAAATTTCATGAATTTTCTTGGGATTTATCTAGCCTCATAAGTATTTATTTGGAATTTTCCTGAATAAAATCCCAATTAGTATAATTAGACTTCAAATTCCTTTAAAAATTAACCAGGGGTATTTTGGGAATAAAACCACTTCACAATGTCTTATAATTCTGAAGACACTTTATCCTTATTTTTTCTTAATTTTCTAAGGCTTAAAATTATTTTTCATAATTAATTTTTGACTAATTTTTCCTAATTAGTCAACATTTGATAATTACTAAATATTCAACAATTATTGCTTTCCATCATAATTTCAACTTCTGAGCCTTGAATACTATCCAGGGATCTTTTCTCTACCTTCCATAATTATTTGCTAATATTCTGGGAATTTCTAACGTACTTTTCTAAAATTTCCATATTTTTTCCACTATTCTAGCCCTTAAATGTCCGAGGATTTCCTTAGTCTTAGGGTTAAGATTTTCAGGATGTTACATTTCCTCCCCCCTTAAAATAATTTTATTCTCAAAATTTAGTGCATACCTTATGTGAAGAGCTCTGGATACTTGCTCCTCATCTCGTCTTCCTTCTCCCACATGGCTCTTCTAAGATTGTATCCGTCCAAATCACCTTGACTAGCGGAATCGTCTTGTTTCTTAGCTATTTGACCTTTCAATCCACTATCTGTTCTAGTCATATCTCAAATGATAGATTGTCTTTCAACTCAATCTGATCAAGTTCCATCATATGATCGAGATCTGGATGGTACTTCTTTAACTAGGAAACATGGAAGACATTGTGTAGTTAACTTAAATTTGAGGTAGGGCAAGTCTATAGGTATTACACCTTACTATTGCATCATTTTAGGGTTCAATTAAAACCATTTTGACCACATTGGATGGTCTTGAGCTCAATTTTATCTCAAAAACACTGATTTTCGGATTTTCACTGTTTATCAGGTAAAAATCCAGTTTTCTAGCCCAACTTCAAAAATTCATAACTTAATCTAGAAAAATCAAAATGAAGTAGTTCAAAATTCTATAAAAATCTCTTTGAATGCTCTTTCAGGAAAAAATAATCTTGTGAACCAATTCTATTGGAAACAATTTCATATTTTTTTTGAAAGTTACCTCTGTCTAGTAGGCAAAAACCCTTTTTCCAGATTCTGAACCTTAACTTTGAAAAAACATTAAAAATCGTGTAGTTGGCCATTTTTAACGTGTTAGCTATTACAACGAAGCTTAGAATGTGATCTATGCCAAATTTTGTCATTAAATGCATTCAGGAACTTAATCAAAATGTCACTTAAAAGTGGCGGTGTTAGTGAATTTACAGCACTGCCCAGCATAATATTTACATAACCCAAAAGTCCGCAAATTTTTATGGTATGATACCATAATTTAACCTTTAATCTATAGCTTGCCCTTGGATGTTTTAGGCCCTAAAATGTTAGATTGCATTTAGGGAATGAGATTTCATTGAAATCCCAATAGCAAATTAACCAACTATATCATCAACAAGCATCATCATTATGCATACCTACAATAACTACTATTGGTAAACTAGCATGCTTATCATTTGGCAAACTCAATCATGCAAAGGACAAAGCAAGAAAGTGCAAAGAGCACCACCCACATCACAATCAAGAAAGTTCATCCACATAATAGCAATTAATCATGCAATAATCAATAATGCCAAGTTAATGTTAGTAGTTAGGTTCAAGTTGCTACCTTGCTCCAAAAGCTTAAGCTTTCTTTGTTTCTCTTCTTTTCCTTCACAAATGTCAAACCCTAGCATGGCAATCCACCAAAAAGGGTAGCAAGAATCATTAACCTAACTAAGCAAAAGCAAGAACACAACTTAAACATAACTCTTGCTCCTTAAAGCTTCCACCTTCGTTCTTTCATTTTTGAACTTTGTTTTCCATAAACCCTAAAATTGTTTCTTGAATTATTCCTACATGATTTTTATGTAGATTCCAAATATGTGCTTAGATTTGAGAAAATAAAATTTATCCTTTTAGTTTTCTCTTGACTGAACTAAAGGGGTTCTTTAACCAAAAATTACAACTTTGATTGTTAATGCTTCCAACACTTGTTCTTTAGGTTTATCCTGCACCATTTTTCATTTTGAGTACAATGAAAGCATTAAAACATTGAAAAAAATCATCCTAGGATCCATTTACTACCTTGGCTGAAATGAACCTTAAGAGAAACAACCAAGAAAATACTTCAAAAACAACCTATAACCACTTGCAACCACTAGGAACTAACTTGTTTTGAAGTGTTCTAGCAAGTGTGATCAACAAAACTTCTTTCCCCACATGATACTCAGTTCGGCCAGCACCCAAAGAAGAGAAGAAACACAAATTTCAACCATCCAAAGAAAGCAAACAAGGCAAGGATCCATTTAGAGCCAAGAACTAATCTTGAATCCTTAGTTGTATTTCTTGTCAATTAGAACCAAGAACAAAGCAAACATAACCATAATGATCATACAATCCATTAGGACCACTAGATTACATAAAGTTCAAGACTAACTCTCTTGAACTTTAACCCTTTCTCTGAGTCTTAGGGTTTCCTTTCTAGCTTTTCTAACCTAAATCCCATCCTTAAGATCTATTTCTTGTCAATTAGGACCACTTTAGATTGCTTTAGATTCAAGAATATCAAATTTGGAAATTGTGCTTCGCGGGTACTGTTCACTCAGAAACTCCAGAATTTTTGCTCAACTTTGAAAATTCATAATTAATTCTAGAAAAATCAAAACTGAGTGGTTCCAAGTCTCACTAAAAGCTCCTTAAGTTAACTTTAAATAAAAAATATTCTCAGGAACCAATTCTATGCTGAACAGTACCAGAATTGTACGGAACTCGAAACTCTTCCAAAAGTTCAACACTTTCCAGATTTCAAACTCTAACTTTGAAAAATCACCATAAATCGTACACATATCTAAATGAAGTGTTCTACTCATGGATTTAAAGCTCACAAAGTGTACTTTAAGCATGAAAAATTTCAGAATCAGATATGAACAGTAACTAATTCGAAATAGGCATCAAATCAGATGCTACAGCCACCACATACCTTGATCTTGAAGCTCGAACTTAGGTGGACTTTCTCTCACTAGAAATAGCTCTTTCTCTCTCTAGATGCAAGAGCGGCAGAATTTCCCCTATAGTTCCTTGCTTGGCCGAAATATGAAGGGGAGGAGTGTAACACCTTACGTTTACGACCTTATGTTGTGCCAAGTTAAGACATTCGGAAGCGCAATCTAAGGTTACCGGGTTGAAAAACCTGAATTTGAAAATTTCTTTTCCCGCATTACTATTCACCGTAACCTTAAACTTGGCATAACTTTGAAAAATCATAACTAATTCTAGAAAAATCGAAACGAGGTCGTTCCAAGTCTCACTCGAAGCTCTTAACATCATCTATCAAGGAAAAATGACCTCAGGTTCCGCTTTAATCAGAAACGCATTCGTTTTCAATTTCGAAAAGTACTGTTCATTTGGTCATTTTTCTATTTTCCAGGATTTTTGCCTAACTTCGGAAAGGCATAACTTCTTACACAAAACTCCGATTGGGACGCTTTACCACTCATTTTAAAGGGAAAAATAAGATCTATTTGCATACCAAATTTCAGGGAAAAAGTCAACCATTTGACCAGGGTCTTCGTTGGTCAAAGTTTGGTCAAATCTAGACCATTTTTATCCCCTTTTCACTAATTTTGACAGCATTTCGTTTTTCACTATAATCATACCATAATCACTTATAAAGCTACTCTATCATTAATATACATTCCAAAAAGGGTATCATATCATGTATTTATGAACATAGTATGCTTACATGGCTTGAAAGAGAAAGGTTCAAAACCGTATAATACATTACATAATTCATAACTTCTTCAAGCCATGACTATTTCCTTTCCTTTCTCCTTAGCAGTAGTGGCACCTAGGATATCATGTTATAGGAGGAATGAGATTTCATAGAAATCCCAGTAGCATTGAACATACAACCATCAAGTCAACATGCATAAGATGTCATGCTACATGCAGTAAGATAACATTTCTAGTCTTTATGCCATGCTATAATCATTCTGTATCCATGTCATCATATCATGGAGCATATAATCATTCTGGTCAAAACTCAATCATGCAAGAGCCAAGGCATACATTGCAAGGAGTTCACATCATCTGTACATAACATTCTCATGGCACATAAACACACATAGCAGATACATCAAATGCAGATCAACAAAATAATTGCAGTTCACGCTACCTCAATTCCTTGCTTAACGTTTCCTCCTTGATCCCTTGCTGGAGATCCTCCTAGGTTTCCAGAAGAGTTGCCTATCAACCATACAGTAAGGGTATGGTAAATTCCATATCCAGTATACCATTCTTTCTCAATATAATGCTACCCTTGTGTCCTTCAATTATAATTTCTGTATACCTTTGACCTTGGTTTGACCAAGCCTTAACCCTCAATTAAGGTCTTGGAATTCTTCCTTAACCCATGATTAATCATGCTTCCTTGGTTAATCACTAACCCTTAGTCCTTAATCCAATACTTAATTAAGGTCCTCAAGTCACATAGTCATAATCCTTTAAGATTAAATCACTAATCCCTTTTTGGATTAACCATTAATCATTCTCTAATCAACATGATTAACCATTATTCATTCCTTAATTAACATGATTAATCATTTTCTAATCAATATGATTAATCATTAATCATTCTCTAATCAATATGATTAACCATTATTCATTCCTTAATTAACATGATTAATCATTTTCTAATCAATATGATTAATCATTAATCATTCTCTAATCAATATGATTAAGCTTTAATCAATACTTAATCAACATGATTACCCATAATTAATCACCCTTCAATTTTCATAACTAATCACTAATTAATTAGGGTAGCTAACCTTAATCACTTACTAATCCTTAATCAAATAACATAATTAATCTTAGCTATCACTAAACCATAATTAATCAAGGTAATTAATCCTAATCTTCCTCAAATAAATAATCAACTAAAAATAATTAACACTTAGGGAGATAAACATACCTTAATTAGCGCTTAATCGGCGATTAGAGGTGATTAAGCTTGCTGTCTCTCTTTCTCTCTCTTCTTTCTTCCTTTCTCTCTCCTAGAACTCAAGAACACAAAATTCTCTCCCAACAAACACCTCTTGGCCGAATTCTTCATGAAAGGGGGGGGTATTTATAGGCCTTGATATTTCAAAATGCCGAAAATGCCCTTCGGGAAAAAGATGCGATCTCGGCCGTCCATTTTTTTCTACTTTACACGTGGACAAATCTTAGGGCACTCACCATAAGAAAGTGACACATGTAGGGACACCTAATCACCATGTGATTTTCATGTGGAAAATAAATATTATTTTATTATTTTGTCTCTTATTTCCCTTTATGCCCTTGAACAATTTGGAAAATTCCAACTTTGTCCTCTCCTTCTAATTTTGGCCGAATTATTGCTCTTAATATTGGAAAAATATGACTCATCCAATAATCAGTGCAATCCACTGATTATTTGTGTATTTCCGGTCCGATTTTCCAACAATCCTGTCCAATTTACTGTCACAAAATTTCGATTTCAACACCTCATTAAATTCCCCTCATTCCAAGGGTAATCCATGATTTTTTTCAAGTTCTATCTCCCTCTATAATTTTCTAAATTTTATTCTGTCAAAAATCACTATTCTACCGATAATAATTCGGTAATAAATATTCTTTAAGCTAACCTCTGTACATCCAAAGGTGGGAAATAATTTTATAAATTAGGATAATATGTCACATAATTTATCCATATTTTTCCTTGAATTTTTGAGGCCTCTATATATTTTAAATAATGGAAATTGGCTAATTTTCCTTAATTAGCCAAAAATTCCAATAATTACATATAATTTCCTGACAAATTATTTTTAATCTCATATTCATCTTCTAAGCCTCAAACATTATTCTGTACCCTCCTTTCTATTTTTCATAATTTTCTGGGAATTTTTCAGGAAATTTGGACATTATTTCCAATACTGCCCTTTCTTAACTGATCTTTTCAGAAATGACCGTTATGTCCCTATCCTGATTTTTCCTCATAGCCTGGATCCTCTACCAGTCTACTATACTACTTGGCCTTAATCAGTCACAAATCATTCATCAGTTAGAATAAAATTATCAGGGTGTGACATTTCTTTCCCCCTAAAAATAAATTTCGTCCTCGAAATTTTAACACATACCTTATGTGAAGAGCTCTGGATACTTGCTCCTCATCTCGTCCTCCTTTTCCCACGTGGCCTCTTCTTGATTTAGATCTTTCCAAATCACTTTGACCAAAGGGATTCCTTTGTTCCTCAGCTGCTTGACTTTCCGATCCACTATGCGTTCTGGTCTTACTTCAAATGTCAGATTGTTCTTTAGCTCAATCTGATCATATTCTAGCACATGTTCTGGATCCGGATTGTACTTCTTCAACTGGGAAACATGGAAGACGTTGTGCAACTGACTTAAGTTCGGGGGTAAGGCCAGTCGATAGGCTACAGGTCCTACCTTTGAGAGTATTTGGAATGGTCCCACATATTTAGGCGTCAGCTTTCTCGCCTTAATAGATCGTCCTACTCCGGTAGTTGGAGATACCTTCAGGAAGACATGGTCTCCAACCTCGAACTCTAACGGCTTTCTCCTACTGTCGGCGTAGCTCTTCTGTCTGCTTTGAGCCGTGAGTAGCCTCTGTTTGATCTGTTTAATCTGTTCAGAGGTACGATCTACTATATCTGGACCCCAAATTTTTCTCTCTCCGAGTTCTGCCCAACAAAGCGGGGATCTGCACTTTCTCCCGTACAATGCCTCGTATGGTGCCATCTGGATACTGGAATGGTAACTGTTGTTGTACGCGAATTCTGCCAAAGGCAGATATTCATCCCAGCTTCCTTTGAAATCCAAAACGCACGCTCTCAGCATATCTTCTAGTGTCTGTATCGTTCGTTCTGTTTGTCCGTCCGTTTGCGGATGATAAGCTGTACTGAAACTCAGTACCGTGCCCATGGCTTCTTGCACTGCTTTCCAGAATCTCGACATGAATCTTGGATCCCTGTCAGACACAATGTACTCTGGAACCCCATGTAATCTTACGATCTCTTTAATGTATAACCTCGCTAACTTCTCTGGCGAATATTTAACATTAATCGCCAAGAAATGGGCCGACTTCGTCAGTCTATCAACTATGACCCATATTGCATCGTATCCTGACGACGTACGAGGTAATCCTACTATGAAGTCCATAGAGATACTATCCCATTTCCATTCAGGAATACTAAGGGGTTGTAACAATCCTGACGGCTTCTGATGTTCCGTCTTCACCTTTTGGCATGTAAGGCACTTTGTCACATACTCCGTGACATCTCGTTTCATACCAGGCCACCAAAATAATGACTTGATGTCTTGATACATCTTGGTCATTCCTGGATGAATCGTATATTTGCTTTTATGTGCCTCATCTAGGATTTGCTTCCTGAGATCATCTACAGGAGGAACATACGATCTTCCTCTGAATTCTATTACTCCCCTGTTGAGATCTCGAAATCTTTTGCCTCATTGCTCAAGACTTTAGCTCGAAGGGTCTTTGCTAACGGATCTCCTCTTTGAGCTTCTTTAATTTGTCTTATCACATCAACAGTTGTTCTCTGTACTAATGGCTCATTAGCCACATCATCTGCTGTTAACTGCATGTGATAAATAGGACCCCAATCTCTTATATCTTCTAACAGATCACCCTCTTTGATCATGAGGGTAGCTACTTGCACCACTTTTCTGCTCAGAGCATCAGCCACTACATTGGCTTTTCCCGGATGATACTTGATCTGATAGTCATAATCTTTTAACAACTCCATCCATCTCCTCTGTCTCATGTTAAGTTCTTTCTGGTCTTGCAGGTACTTGAGACTCTTGTGATCACAGAACAATTCTATAGTTGCCCCATACAAATAATGCCTCCATATCTTCAAGGCATACACTATCGCTGCAAGCTCCAGGTCGTGAGTGGGGTAATTTTCTTCGTGAGGTTTTAATTGGCGCGAGGCGTAGGCAACAACTCTTCCCTGCTGCATCAGTACACATCCCAATCCCTGTTTGCTAGCATCTGTGTACACTACATATGGTAGTGTTGGATCGGGGATAACTAGTACTGGGGTAGAGGTTAGCCTTCGCTTCAGCTCTTGAAAACTTGCCTCACATTTCTCGTCCCACAAGAACTGCTGGTTCTTCCTGGTTAGCTTTGTCAGCGCTTGGGCAATTCTAGAAAAGTCCTGGATAAATCTCCTATAGTAACCTGCCAGCCCTAAGAAACTTCGTATCTCTGTCACTGTCTTAGGCTGCTCCCAGTTCAGTACTGATTCAACTTTACTGGGATCTACGGCCACACCTTCATGGTTAATCACATGGCCTAGGAATTTAACTTCCTTTAACCAAAACTCACATTTACTGAGCTTGGCGTAGAGTTGTTTCTCCTTCAGTGTACTCAGCACAATTCTCAAGTGCTGCTCATGCTCTTCTTGAGTTTTGGAGTACACTAGTATGTCATCAATAAAAACTACTACAAACAGATCTAAGTATGGTCTAAAAATCCGGTTCATGTAGTCCATGAAAATAGCAGGTGCATTTGTCAATCCAAACGGCATCACTAAGAACTCATAGTGTCCGTATCGGGTCCTAAATGCAGTCTTCGAAACATCTTCTGTCTTTATCCGCAGCTGATGATATCCCGATCGTAGATCGATCTTGGAAAACACCGTTGCTCCTGCCAGTTGGTCTAACAGATCATCAATTCGCGGCAGAGGGTATTTATTCTTTATCGTCACCTTGTTTAGCTCTCGATAGTCAATGCATAGCCTTAGACTACCGTCTTTCTTTTTCACAAAGAGTACTGGAGCACCCCAGGGAGATACACTTGGTCTTATAAAACCCTTCTCCAACAGCTCCTCAATTTGTCTCTTTAGCTCAACCATTTCGTTGGGAGCCATTCGATATGGAGCTTTGGATATTGGTTTTGTCCCTGGTACAAGATCAATCGTGAACTCCACTTCTCGCTCTGGCGGAAGTCCACTGATCTCTGTTGGAAATACCTCTGGGAAGTCTTTCACTATCGGTATTCTCTTCAATTCCTTCTTCTGCCTCTGCTCGAATTGAGAAGAATACAAAATATCCTTGACATCCGTGCCGTAAGCATCTACTCGCTTCGGCTTCAGTTATAAAATTTAGACTTACTTCTTTTCTAGGGATTTCTTCCTTAGAGGGTAATACTAACGTTTTCTTACCACAATCTAGAAGTATGTTATTGGCAGATAACCAATTCAAACCAATTATCACCTCAATGTCACGAAAAGGCATGCATATCAAGTCAATGATAGTGCAACAATGCTGATAACAGACCACACAATTCAGGCATGCTTTAGAAGTCACAACTTTAGGACTAGTGGGAGTAGAAACAACAATATCATATGGCAAGGTATCAACAGTCAAACCCAATCGCCCAACACAATCATGTGATATAAAGGAATGGCTAGCACCTGAGTCAAACATGGCATACACAAGGCAATCATTAACAGTGATCGTACCTTGGATCATGTCAGGTGACTTACGGGCCTCTTCCTGTGTAAGGGCAAACACCCTGCCTTGGGTCTGCTGTCTCGTCCCTTCTGCCCCTTGTGGACATTCCTTTGAAAAGTGTCCTGGTCTCCCACATCTATAGCACACGTTCTGGCCAAATAAACATGGCCTGTCGCCATGATTCTTGCCACACTTCTCACATTCCTTGGCCCTTCGTGTGATATCAAACCCTTCAGGTCGTCTGCCTCCTCTTCTCATCTTTCTGCCAAAGCCAGGCCTCTTCCTCTTCTTATTAACATAAGAGGTTCCTTCTTGATTCGGCCTCGATGGGGGTCTCTCAGCTTTCAAAGCTATCGGCATCATTCCTCGATGATTCTGACTTGCTTCAGTAATACGGCAGACTTCTACTGCCTTGTTAAAACTCTCGATCTGCTGAGGCGCCACGACCTCTCTTAATGCTGGCTTTAATCCTCTGACCAGCTTCTCCGTATTCCACCGTTCGTCATTGAGACGTTTAAGATAAGCAGAATAACGGGACAGCCGAATGTGCTTTGCTAAGTAGTCATCAAAAGTTTCATTATTCCCCTGCTGCAACACTAGGAATTCAGCTTCCATTTTATCCTGTGCTGATCGGGGAAAGTACTTCTGATAGAATCTTTCTTTGAACACCTCCCATGTTATTGGGGTGTTGTTGGCTTGCAGTACCAACTCAGTGTTGTTCCACCACTGATCTGCTTCTTTCTCTAGCTTATAAATTGCCATCTGAGCTTTAATCTCAGATGAGCATCCCATTACCCGAAAGATCTTCTCCAGTCGGGTAATCCAATCTTCAGCTACTTGTGGTTCCAATGAACCCTTGAACTCTGGCGGATTATGCTTGCAAAATTTCGTAATCCACTGCTGAATATCTCTTGATTTTCAGCCACTCCTGCTTGCTCTTCAGGTACTTGCTGTTGGACTTGTGGGGTCGCTTCAGCTTGCATTTGCTCAGGTTGTCGTAACTGAGCAATCGCTGCTGCTACCGCTGCTGCTGCTATAACGGCGTCTCTCTCTTCTTGCTGCCGTAACTGTGCCTCTTGTAGTTGCTGTACGACTCGTTGTTGCTCATCCAGCCTATTCATTACTTGCTGGATAGGATCTCTATGTGGTTCCTCAGGAGTGTTTCTTGCTCCTCTCCGTGTTCTCACCATTTCGCTTGTTCTTTAACTAACTATGGGAGAATAAAGGAACTCTTTAATCATTTATCATATAAACATACCCTTCTTATTATATAACAAACATTTGTACAGCAACACAAGGGTTACACAGAGTTTTTAGCAGTTAGCCTAACTTATATACAGTCCAAAACTATTTACACTATATACATCATCAGTCTAGCATTGACCATGACCAGCTCATGGAAAAGTAGCCCATACAAAGGTCTCTATGGCGTCGACCATCTCCAGGAAAGTGCATCTGGTTAGGCGATTACATATCTCATTGATTCCTTCATTCCATTTCCATGTCTTGGGGATTACATGGAACAGGGCTAGGATCCAATCTTCATTTCCCAAAGTATGATCCTCTCTAGTCACCCAATAATAAAGGCTCTTAATGTCCTCTAAGAACCTTAAGTATACATCAGCTTCCTGGTGCTCATATGGCCTAATGAAACGGCTTCTAAACTGGAATTCTTGAACTAGCTGAGGGAGGCATTGGAACTCTTTCTTAATTTCAGGTATAGGGATTTTACTTGGACCTGCTTCATCCTTAGTAGGCATCTTAACAACTGGAGCTATATTATTAGAGGCAACAGTGGCAATGTCTTTCTCTAGAGCCTTCCCCTTGAAACCGAAGTAATCTACCTGGGTAGCTGGGGATTTAGTGCTAAGCTCTCCATACCTCTCAATATCCTCGTACCACCATGTCTCATCATACCACCATGGATATCGCTCACCGGGCATGACCTTGCTGATGGTCTCTCCGGATTTTCCACTTCCACTACAAACAGCCATTACCTGAGCTTTTCTGTAATCCTAATGACCAAATGAACTCATTAATAAGCACTATCACATGCTTTCCTTAAAATACAGAGCATACAAAATATCAAATTTGTTCTGTGTGCCAGAACCATGTGCTTTGATACCATAAATGTAACACCTTACGTTTACGACCTTATGTTGTGCCAAGTTAAGACATTCGGAAGCGCAATCTAAGGTTACCGGGTTGAAAAACCTGAATTTGAAAATTTCTTTTCCCGCATTACTATTCACCGTAACCTTAAACTTGGCATAACTTTGAAAAATCATAACTAATTCTAGAAAAATCGAAACGAGGTCGTTCCAATCTCACTCGAAGCTCTTAAAAACTCATCTATCAAGAAAAATGACCTCAGGTTCCGCTTTAATCAGAACGCATTCGTTTTCAATTTCGAAAAGTACTGTTCATTTGGTCATTTTTCTATTTTCCAGGATTTTTGCCTAACTTCGGAAAGGCATAACTTCTTACACAGAAACTCCGATGTGGACGCTTTACCACTCATTTTAAAGGGAAAAATAAGATCTATTTGCATACCAAATTTCAGGGAAAAAGTCAACCATTTGACCAGGGTCTTCGTTGGTCAAAGTTTGGTCAAATCTAGACCATTTTTATCCCCTTTTTCACTAATTTTGACAGCATTTCGTTTTTCACTATAATCATACCATAATCACTTATAAAGCTACTCTATCATTAATATACATTCCAAAAAGGTATCATATCATGTATTTATGAACATAGTATGCTTACATGGCTTGAAAGAGAAAGGTTCAAAACCGTATAATACATTACATAATTCATAACTTCTTCAAGCCATGACTATTTCCTTTCCTTTCTCCTTAGCAGTAGTGGCACCTAGGATATCATGTTATAGGAGGAATGAGATTTCATAGAAATCCCAGTAGCATTGAACATACAACCATCAAGTCAACATGCATAAGATGTCATGCTACATGCAGTAAGATAACATTTCTAGTCTTTATGCCATGCTATAATCATTCTGTATCCATGTCATCATATCATGGAGCATATAATCATTCTGGTCAAAACTCAATCATGCAAGAGCCAAGGCATACATTGCAAGGAGTTCACATCATCTGTACATAACATTCTCATGGCACATAAACACACATAGCAGATACATCAAATGCAGATCAACAAAATAATTGCAGTTCACGCTACCTCAATTCCTGCTTGCTTACGTTTCCTCCTTGATCCCTTGCTGGAGATCCTCCTAGGTTTCCAGGAAGAGTTGCCTATCAACCATACAGTAAGGGTATGGTAAATTCCATATCCAGTATACCATTCTTTCTCAATATAATGCTACCCTTGTGTCTTTCAATTATAATTTCTGTATACCTTTGACCTTGGTTTGACCAAGCCTTAACCCTCAATTAAGGTCTTGGAATTCTTCCTTAACCCATGATTAATCATGCTTCCTTGGTTAATCACTAACCCTTAGTCCTTAATCCAATACTTAATTAAGGTCCTCAAGTCACATAGTCATAATCCTTTAAGATTAAATCACTAATCCCTTTTTGGATTAACCATTAATCATTCTCTAATCAACATGATTAACCATTATTCATTCCTTAATTAACATGATTAATCATTTTCTAATCAATATGATTAATCATTAATCTTCTCTAATCAATATGATTAACCATTATTCATTCCTTAATTAACATGATTAATCATTTTCTAATCAATATGATTAATCATTAATCATTCTCTAATCAATATGATTAAGCTTTAATCAATACTTAATCAACATGATTACCCATAATTAATCATCCTTCAATTATCATAACTAATCACTAATTAATTAGGGTAGCTAACCTTAATCACTTACTAATCCTTAATCAAATAACATAATTAATCTTAGCTATCACTAAACCATAATTAATCAAGGTAATTAATCCTAATCTTCCTCAAATAAATAATCAACTAAAAATAATTAACACTTAGGGAGATAAACATACCTTAATTAGCGCTTAATCGGCGATTAGAGGTGATTAAGCTTGCTGTCTCTCTTTCTCTCTCTTCTTTCTTCCTTTCTCTCTCCTAGAACTCAAGAACACAAAATTCTCTCCCAACAAACCCTCTTGGCCGAATTCTTCATGAAAGGGGGGGGTATTTATAGGCCTTGATATTTCAAAATGCCGAAAATGCCCTTCGGGAAAAAGATGCGATCTCGGCCGTCCATTTTTTTCTACTTTACACGTGGACAAATCTTAGGGCACTCACCATAAGAAAGTGACACATGTAGGGACACCTAATCACCATGTGATTTTCATGTGGAAAATAAATATTATTTTATTATTTTGTCTCTTATTTCCCTTTATGCCCTTGAACAATTTGGAAAATTCCAACTTTGTCCTCTCCTTCTAATTTTGGCCGAATTATTGCTCTTAATATTGGAAAAATATGACTCATCCAATAATCAGTGCAATCCACTGATTATTTGTGTATTTCCGGTCCGATTTTCCAACAATCCTGTCCAATTTACTGTCACAAAATTTCGATTTCAACACCTCATTAAATTCCCCTCATTCCAAGGGTAATCCATGATTTTTTCAAGTTCTATCTCCCTCTATAATTTCTAAATTTTATTCTGTCAAAAATCACTATTCTACCGATAATAATTCGGTAATAAATATTCTTTAAGCTAACCTCTGTACATCCAAAGGTGGGAAATAATTTTATAAATTAGGATAATATGTCACATAATTTATCCATATTTTTCCTTGAATTTTTGAGGCCTCTATATATTTTAAATAATGGAAATTGGCTAATTTTCCTTAATTAGCCAAAAATTCCAATAATTACATATAATTTCCTGACAAATTATTTTTAATCTCATATTCATCTTCTAAGCCTCAAACATTATTCTGTACCCTCCTTTCTATTTTTCATAATTTTCTGGGAATTTTTCAGGAAATTTGGACATTATTTCCAATACTGCCCTTTCTTAACTGATCTTTTCAGAAATGACCGTTATGTCCCTATCCTGATTTTTCCTCATAGCCTGGATCCTCTACCAGTCTACTATACTACTTGGCCTTAATCAGTCACAAATCATTCATCAGTTAGAATAAAATTATCAGGGTGTGACAAAGAGTGCCTATTTATACCAAAATTGGCTTGAATGAACCAAAATACCCTTGGTGGCTAATAGAAAGGGTAAGGCAATTTTGAAACTTCAAGTTGACTTTTACGTCATCATTGCATCATCCCTTGCAATCATGCTTACCTCAACCTTCTAGAAGATGCCAAGTGTCATGAAAGTGGTGGAGGAGATGGGAGATTAGATCCTAGCTGTTGGATCAAACATAATTCCTCTGAATTTACTTGGCCACGTTTCTCTGGTTTCCTTTATGGCCTTCCAGAGCTCAGAAAATTCTTCTGTCTGCTCCATAAAATTCCCTTAATTCTAGAGAATATCTATGAATTTTCTTAGGCCACAACACTATAACATCCAGACTTTTGGGCCTAGAAGCATCAAAAGTAGCCTGAATTGGATAGGCTACCAGACCCTTTTTGAGTAAAAGTTCCAAAGATGAGAAAGGAAGTCAAAGCAGTTTCAGGGACTAAACTGCAAAGTAAAAGTTTTTCAGGGGCTTCAGTATAATCAAGGTTAGAGACTCTAGTAAAGTCTCGAAGGCCTAGAGAGAGAAAAGAGACTAGATATAGGCCAAAGGTTAAGTTAGAAGCCTCAAAGAGAGAATTATATGAAGTTAAGTCCAAGCAGGGAATAAACTGTAAATTCAAAAAGTTATGACCAATAAGGGCAAAAATGGAAGAGTGTACAAAAAATTTCAAGAAAATCCTAGAAAATGGGAAATAATATTCTAAGACTCTTCTATGAAGAGAAAAGACAAAAATACCCCTGAGATAGCTTAAATGGAATTTATGAGGTTATGGTCAGTAAAAAGTACACTGTTTGAGGTAATTATTTAAAATAGCAAGAGACCTCAAAAATGTACGTAAAAATGAGGATTAATTGGTTGAAAGGTTATAATAATTTATAAAATTAGTCCCGTAACCAAAAGGCCAGTGGAATGGCTTTAATAAATTAAAGAGCAGATTATACCGATAAAAGGGTATTTTAGTAAATGATTTTTATACAAGGCTTAGAGGAAGTGTTATGACCTGAGAAAATTCATAGATACTCTCTAGAATGAAGGGGAATTTATGGAGTAGACAGAAGAATTTTATGAACCCTGGAAGGCCATAAAGAAAGTCAGAGAAATGTGGGCCAAGTAAAATAGGAGGAAACTTAAGGGCTAAGTTTAGATCCGACAGTTATGATCTAATCTTCCTTCTCCTCCACCATTTTTACGACACATGGCCTCTTCTAGAAGTATGATGCAAGGATAATGTAATAAGGTGATGCAATGATGATGCAAAAGTCCACTTGAACTCCAAAATTGCCCTTACTCCTTCTTCTAGCTACCAAGGGCATTTTGGTCCATTCAAGCCAACTTTTTGGCTATAAATAGGCACTCTTCTCCCACCCCATTCGGCCAAGCTGATGAACACTAGGGTAAACTCTGCTGCCCGTGCATCTAGAGAGAGAAAGAGCTAATTCTAGTGAGAGAAAGTCCACCTAAGTTCAAGCTTCAAGATCAAGGTACATGGTGGCTGTAGCATCTGATTTGATACCTATTTCGAATCAGTTATTGTGCGTATCTGATTCTGAAATTTTGTATGCTTAAAGTACACTCTGTAAGCTTTAAATCCATGGGTAGAATACTTCATTTGGATTTGTGTACGATTTATGGTAATTTTTCAAAGTTAGAGTTTGAAATCTGAAAATAGTGTTGAACTTTTGGAAGAGTTTTAAGTTCCGTACAATTCCGGTATTGTTCAATGTAGAATTGGTTCTTGAAACTATTTTCCATTAAATTTAGCTTAAGGAGCTTTCGGTGAGACTTGGAAGCACTCAATTTGGATTTCTGTAGATTTAATTATGAATTTTCAAAGTTGAGCAAAAATTCTAGAGTTTCTGCGTGAACAGTACCCGCGAACCAAAATTTCCAGATTTGGTATTCTTGAATCTAAGGCCATCTAAAGTGATCCTAATTGACAAGAAATGATCTTAAGGATGGAAAATGATAAGATTTATATTAGAAAAGCTAGAAAGAAAACCCTAAGACTAAGAGAAAGGGTTGAGGTTCAAGAAAGCTAGTCTTGAACTTTATGTAATCTAATGGTCCTAATGGATTGTGTGATCATTATGTTTATGTTTAGGACCTTTGGAACATCCAAGAGGATGTTTGGTGATGTTGACCAAATGCCCACATGGTTGGAAAGTCAAGGGAGTCAAAGGAAAAGTAAGAGGAAAGCTTGAGGTGCAAGGTAGTAAACTTACCCTTTATGTGCTTGACATGGTATGCTCATGTGTTGGTTTGTATTTGTTGTTTGAATGATATTGTGACATGATGATTGTTGCTGGAAATGCTGTTTTTAATATGTTCCCATGGCCATGCATTTTTATACCAAGCATAAAGCATGATGGCATGTCACTAGTTAACTTAAGTTTATGAAAAAACTACATACCATACACTAGCATCCATCTTGTGCATGTATGTGGTAATGTTTGCTACTGAGATTCCCTTGAATCTCACCCCTTCCTAACCAATCATTTAGGTCAATCAATGATGGGCACTAATGGCATGAGAAGCAAGGAGAAGAAGTGGAGAATTATTGATGCTAATGATTGATACTAATATTCAATGTATAATTCTCCTATGTTATAATTATGTTGTGAATGCCATGTATTTAATTATAAAGCTTATGGAATGTACAGGAATGTATGAGCATGAATGGGAAAAAGTAAGCCCATGTTAGGTATGCCAAAGAAATAAAAAGAATTAAAGTAAAGAGATGTTAAGGGATAAAACGTAGGTCATGGAGCAGTTAGTTTCGAGCTTCAGTTTGACCTATCATATGAATGAGTTAAGCTACGAAATTTGGTATACTTATAGTGAACATCCCAAGCTTTAAAATGAGTGGTGAATCACCTCATTTGGATATGTATACAAAGAGATATGAATTTTCAAAGTTAAGGCGTAGAATCTGGAAAGTCCAGATTTTACCAAACGAATAGTAATCTTAATCCAATAAACTGTACGTTTTCAGTGAGGGTGAGTTCAGTTGAATATTTTTATCTTAAAGAGCATTGAAAGAGCTTTTTGTAGAATTTTGGAACACCTCCATACGATTTTTCTAGAATTAGTTATGATTTTTTAAAGTTGGACCTGTAATCTGAAACTGGACAGTAAATATTAATTTTTTGAAAATTAACGTCCAAATTGAAATTTTTAAGTGTAAGACCATCCAACATGGTCTGGAATGGTTCTAAATGAATGCTAAGGTACTATATAAGTGAGGTGTGACAAACACTCCCTTTAAACCTTGCATAAAAATTCATTTACTAAAATGCCCTTTTATCGGCATAACCGGCTTTTTAATTTATTAAAGCCACTCCATTGGCCTTTTGGTTGCGGGACTAATTTTATGAATTAGTACAACCTTTTAAACATTTAACCTCATTTTTAAGGTCTCTTGCTATTTTAAATAATTACCTCAAATGGTATACTTTTTACCGGTAATAACCTCATAAATTCCACTGAAGCTGCCTCAGGGGTATTTTCGTCTTTTCTTTTCACAAAAGAGGCTTAGAATATTATTTTCATTTTTTTGGGATTTTCTTGGAATTCTCTGTGTACTCTTCCATTTTTATCCCTGTTGGTCATAACTTTCTGAATTTACGATTTAGTCCCTACTTGGACTTAACTTCATACAATCCTCTCTTTGAGGTTTCTAGCTTAACCCTTGGCCTGTAACTAGCCTCTTTTCTCTCTCTGGGCCTTCGAGACTTTACTGGAGCCTCTAACTTTGATTACACCTTAGCCCCTTAAAACTCTTACTTTGCAGTTTAGTCACTGCAACTGCTTTGGCTTCCTTTCTCATCTTTAGGACTTTTGCTCAAAAGGGGTCTAGTAGCCTATCCAATTCAGGCTATTTCTGGTATTTCTAGGCCTAAAAGTTTGGATGTTATAGAAGTTGGTCGGTCCCTAAAGATTAAGAAGTTAAGTGCAAAGTATGTTGGATCCTTTCAAATTATGTCAAAGGCTAGACCAGTAGCTTATAAGTAACCTTTCCCTTGAATTTGAGTCAAGATCATGATGTCTTCCATGTCTCCCCATGAAAGAAGTACCATCTAGACCCAACACATGTCATAAGCTATGATGACATGGCACTCCAAGACAACCCGTCTTTGAGATTAGACTAGAGAATCAATGATCAAAAAGTTGAATAGCTGAGAAATAGGCAATTTCCACTAGTCGAGGTTGTCTGGAAAGGTCTTATGTTGGAAGAAGCTACGAGGGAGATGGAGACTAAGAGAAAGGAGAAGTATCTTGAACTCTTCCAATAAGATATGCCTTAAATTTCGAGGATGAAATTTATTTAGGGAGAAGAAATGTCACATCCAGCAATGGGGTGATTAGAAATAAGGAATATCCCTAAATATTCAAAGGCCAAAAAGGACAAGGAAATTTAGAAGAATTTTGGTGGGAAATAATTATTATGATTTTCCAAGTCGATTATGAAAAGTTTGACTAATTAAGGAAAATTGGTCAAGAATAATTACGGCAAAATATTTTCAAGCCTCAGAAAATTAAGAAAAATAAGGACAACATTCCCTGAGAATTATATGGGATTTTAAAACTGGTTTTATGACCAAATTTCCCTTAGAGAAATTACAAAGGAATTTAACGGCGATTTAAGCTAATTTAAGGTCCTTTATTTGGAAAATTCTAAATAAATATTTGAAAGGAAAATAAAATCCCAAGAAAATTTCTTTGATATCCCAAGGAATTATAAGATATTATGGAATTAAAAGAAAACTCTCAAGTGTCCAAGATTTTTTCCAATTCCTTTGAAAAGTGGAAAAATCACTAAAGAGAAGGAAAATAGTTTTCTTTTTTATTTAATTATGGGAAATTAAATTTGAGACAAAGAGGGCAATTTGGAAAGATAAAAATGAGGAGAACAATTTATAGATCTGATAAGAAATAATTACAGAAGCCAGAGCATTATAATTATAGAAAAGATGTTAAACCAAGAGTAAAAGTGCACTGATAAAGTGAAGACTACAATCTTGCACTTTACTTGGCCCACAAGTTGCCACTTGTCAAGCCTTTAATGGATGGTAATTAAAGCTTCTCAAGTGCCAAGCATTAAGTGGAGAGGATCTTGACTTTGGAATTTAATTACATTATGATTTACTTAATTAAGAGAGAAATTTCAAGACTAAGTAGGAAGGTGACACTTGGCAACTCATTTATGATGGTGGTTGGGATATTTTGGTGCATTAATTAAGCTCTTCCTCCCCTTAAATCAGATCTTCATTTTAGCCAAGGAGAGATCAAGAGAGAAGAGAGTGAGCTTGAAGGGAAATCAAGAGAAAAGCAAGCTACTTTGATCTTTCAACTAAGATTTAAGTTTGGCAAGTTGTTCTAAGATGATTCCTTGCTTGTTTACTTAAGTTGTAATTTTTAGAAAATAAACCATAGTGGTTCGGCCAAGCTGAAACTAGAAGAAAGAGTTCTATTTTCTTAAATCTAAGCATATATTTGGAATCTATATGAAAAACCCTTTAGGAAAGGGTCATGACGGAATTTTTAGGGTTTATGGAAACAAACTCTAAAATTTAAATAACAAAGGTGGAAGCTTTAAGGGACAAAGGTTGTCCTTGAGTTTTGTTGTTGATTTATGTGGAATGGCTGATGATTCTTGCTGCCCTTTTTATAAATTTTCATGCTAGGGTTTGACATTTGTGGAAGCAAGAAAGAAGAACAAGAAAATCAAAGAGCATTGGATCAAGGTAGTGGGATTTAATTAGCCATTAATGTTAACTTTGCATTGTTATTTATGGCATGAATGCTTGCTATTATATGGTTGAACTATGATGTTGTGATATGGTTGCTCCTTGCATTTGTTGCCATGTCCTTGCATGTTGAGGTTGCCTATTTATAAGAAGATTAGTTCTCCTATGATAGCTAATGTTGAAATGCTTTATAATGATGCATGTTGATGTTTTGGTTGATTGATCTTGCTACTGGGATTTCTTAAAATCTCATCCCCCAAATACAATCTAACATTTTAGGGCCTGAAACTTCTAAGGGCAAGTTGCAGATGGAAGGTTAAATTATGGTGTCAAACCATCAAAATTCATGGACTTTTGGTTATGTAAATATTCAGCTGGACAGTGCTGTAAACCTACTAACACTGCCAACTTTAAGTGACTTTTCAATTAAGTTTCTAAACACTTTTAATCATGAAATTTGGCATGATTGTATATCACTTTCTGAGCTTCATTTTGATATCTAACATGTTAAAAATGGACAACTACGTGATTTTTAATGATTTTTCAAAGTTAAGGTTCAGAATCTGGAAAAAGGGTTTTTGCCAAATGGATAAAGGTGACTTCCACAAAAACCTAACACTTTTTCAAAGGGATTTGGTTCACAAGATTATTTTTTGTTGAAAGAGAATTCAAAGAGCTTTTTATATAATTTTGAACCACTTGATTTTGATGTTTCTAGATTAAGTTATGAATTTTTGAAGTTAGGCCAGAAAACTGGATTTTTATCGGATGAACAGTGAAAATCCGAAAATCAGCGTTTTTGGGATAAAATTGAGCCCAAGACCATCCAATGTAGTCTAAAATAGTTTTAATTAAACCCTAAGTGGATCCGATAGTAAGGTGTGACAATGATTGTTAATATTTATACAACAGATGAAAAACATAGAATCAATCATCAGATATTCACAAAGTAAGATGAACTTACCTGATCGATGTCTTGATTGATAACCCCTTGATTGATCATATTATCAATCAATTATAAAGAAGTAGACTTAACAGATGTGTGCATTTATTAAGTTTATTATAGATCGGACAATAATAAAGCAAGTGATCTATAAATGGTAAAATACAAACAAAGTGACCTTAGTAAGTGAAGTTCTTCTGAAATTTGTGCAAGGCTTATTTCTTCCAAATTTATATGCCTTTGTATCTTAAAAAGAAAATACTATGATTAAGAAGGCTAAAAAAATCTTAAAGATAATATAAAGTACCTTTTTAAAAGATCATCATGTATAACAGTTCTGAAGAGGTGAATTGATTTATTTATCGAACAGATGATCGAATAAAGCTTGATCAAATAGTTCATCGATAATTCTAAGTTATTGTGAAAATATCTTTTAGACATAATGATTTGACACGTGATCAATAAAGGTTTGATCAAACAGGTGATCCAAAAATAGTTTAGAAAGACTTAGATAATTTGCACAAAGATAAGTTGATGATCGATTAAATGATCAATTAATAGATAATCGATTAAAGACTGTAAAATGCTTGATTAAGAAAATATCAGAATAAGGCTTTAATCAAACAAGTTATTGATAAATCAATGCTCGATAAGGTGATCGATAATTTATAAACTATTTAAGATAGTGAGTAAAACAAGAAACCTTATCTGAGTCATTATCGATTACCTCTTGATCGATTAGATGATCGATAATCCTTCAGTTGTAGGTGAGAAAGTTCAACCCTTTTCCTGATAGCTTATCAATCAACCAATAATTGATTAAGTGATCAATTATTTCCTAAAACATCTTATATTAATCAGTTATACCAATGATCGATCAACCCATTTATCTAACAAGTTATTGAACAGAGTAAATTATCTGGCACAAAACACTTTGACAATTATTTGGCACATGTTCGATTAATTAGTGATTGAACATTTGATTGATTAACATAACAGATATTCAGAGATACTTAGAAACTTAGTTTGTCATCATCAAACACTTAAATCCAACATTCTCTCCCTTTTCGATGATGGCAAAACATAAGATCTAGAAAGCATTTGAGGCATGGGAAATTATTCAAATTGTTAGAATAATTTCACAAAATTAAAACTATCATAAATTGATGAACTGATAAACCATAAACCATAAGACTAAAACTGAAATGAACTAAAAGTCATATATATTGAAATAAAGTTCAAATTAGACATTAGATCACAATATTTAAAACAATAGAATACAGTTAAACCAACAGAATATAGAAATCTGAAACACAAAAACAAAATCTAGTCTAAGTCTAAGTTTAAGTTAGAATTCTTCTCCCCTTTTTTGTCAGCATCAAGAGAAGAAGAGGATGGCGAAGAAAAGGAGGGTAAGGTAAAAGGGATAGGAAGAGGAGGAAGCTGTGAAAAAGGAGAGAGAGCTTGAGAGACAGGTGGTTATGGTTAAGGGTGAGGTAGAGGGACTACAATAATAGCTAGTGAGGTAGAAGATATAGAGACAATAGTGACTGGTGTGGGTTCTAAGGGTACAGGTTCAATGTGTGTAGCTAAGTATGGATGAGAGAATAGGTAAGAGAATGAGGTACTAGGACCAGAGAAGTTGGCACAGAGTATAGTGCTCAGGCCCCTAAGCTCCTTGAGTTCCTAGTCCACAGTGTCAAATCTCTGAGAGACTTCTCTTTCTAATATTGCCATAGCTTGGCAATAGAGATCCAGGATAGTGTACAACCCTTCAAATTTCTTATCAGAGATCTCTCCATACTCCCTGGTAGTGGTATACACCCATGAGGACCTTTGTTGTTCGCCTTGGGATTCTCAATCAAAAATAAATCCAAGTTATGCAGTATAGTGCAAACTTGGGTCATTTCACTTTTGAGAGCCTTTATTAATTACCTAAGCTAGACTAAATGCCATGCAATGTAATGAAAGGGGGTTTGGTTTTTAAGATTTAAATGAATGGTGACTAAACTAAATGCAATGAAAACAAACCTAAGCTATTATATTTTTGGTATTTTTAGATAATGATGATGGAATGGAAATGAATGATAGGAAATCTCTTGAGAATGGTTTTGATGGCAATCATAGTTCACTTAAGATATTGGGAGTTTCACAAATCCATTAGGTTTTCTTAATAACAACCTCAATAACTCATTGAGTCCAATGTTTAAATCAATAAACTTCATTAATGAAAACATTGTTAAGCTCCCTTAATGTGTAATTTAAGAATGATTAATACAATTGGTTCAATGTAACCCACAATCAACTCAGTATCAAAATGAAAGAGAGCCTTTGATTGTCGTTTGCTTAGAGGTTCTCGCTCAAAAAATTATCCAAGCTATGCAGTAGTGCAAACTCGGGTCGTTCTCTTTTGGGAGCCTAAGTTAGATGTCTAAGTTAGATTAATGCTATGCAGAGTGATGAAAGAGGGGTTTTTGGTGTTTTTAGCCATTAATGAAATGCCAAAACTAAATGCAATTAATTCAAATCTAAGTTACTTGTTTTTTGGATTTTTCTAAGATAGTAGTAATGAAGTGAAGTTAATGATATGTAATCTCTTGAATACAGCTTTGAAGCAATCATAGTTCAAAATAATTTTGGGAGTAGAAATCACCAAGTTTTCTAAATGGAAACCTTAAAGAACTCTCTAAGTCTAGGATCTTAATCAATGTCACCCATTTCATAAGATCCTATTAAGCTCACTTGGTGTGTGTATTAAGATTAATTAATGCACTTGGTTAAATGCAAGCCCAGATCAACTCAACAATCACACATTACCATGCAAGACAGAGAGTATCAAAAGAGTTGCATATAAACATACATGTAACCACATGTATTGAAGCTCAAATTCATCACTAACTAATCCAATACACAAAATGATCATCCAGAATTGATTACAACCATAATCAAAATAGTTCAGCCCGAATTTACAAATCCTAAACCTAGAAATTCATAAATAAAGAACTAGAACTTATAGATGAAGCTAACTCCCCTTTGAAGCTCCTTGAACTCATGCTTCTTCCACCATATTCAAGAGTTGAGAAGCTTAGCTAGTCATAACTCTTGAACCAACTCCAACTAGGTATTGTTCTTCAGCCATGGCAGCAGCAGATGGAAGAAATGGAAATGGGATTAGGGTTTCTGAGGTGGAAATGAGAGAAGAAGATGAAAGATATGTAGGTGGAGGCTCAATAATGGTCATCCCCTCTCATCCTACCCAAAATAGGGTTTCTAACCCGAAACTTACGTGCATGGGTCGGTTTGTGGGCATGGGTAGGTCAAAATTTCCCGAAATGGTCGGGTCTGAAATTTTCTGCTTCGAGAGGTTCGCCGCGGCGAAACATGGCAGAGAGCCCTTTCTTCACGGATGAGTTCTCGCCACGGCGAAATAAGATGTTGGCCGCGGTGAACTTTGGCAGAGGATCCTTTCCTGCTTCTTTTGTCTTGAGTTCTTCAATTCTGGCCCCAAATCTTTAGTGTCCTACAATAAAAAAAAGTAACAAATTGAAGTATCAATTGTCCTAGAAGTCAATTGAATCCAATTAACAACCAATTATGACAATTTAATCCTCAAAATGACACCAACTTAAAGTAAGAACTATAAATCTAAATTAAGCACAATTTTCATTAAAAAGGCCCAGAAAGTATAACAAAATCATGGATAATGATATGAAAAGAAACTAATATCTTGAGCTCAATCAAATTCCCCCACACTTAGACCTTTGTACTCCTGAACAAAGTGCGAGAATAATTCAAAGTGACACTAGCGCAAAGAGAGATACTACCATGCTTAAAGATGAAAGTAGAAGATTAGTAAGAAATTCTCACAGAGTTGACATCAGTAAACAAGGATATGCTAAGAAAATGAGCACAATGGAAAATTAACTTAAAAGATTGATTAAGAAAGATCCATCTCACGGATAAGTGTTTCACTCTTAACTCACTGTCTTTAGGGTTATTTCACTCCAAGTCTACTCAATCCAATTTCTACCATAGGCTTGTAATAATTCTACCTCTCCACCATGGGAAACAACTTTGCAAATCAAGAGGACTTTTAGGGTCAAAATTTGGAATGGAGGTCAGTCGGAATGAATGAAATGAGAATGAAAATGAAATGAAAATGAGTACGAACATACAAATTATTAAGACAAAATTAGTCTAAAAAAACAGGGAGAGAAGCTACTTATTTTTAGTATTTATATCTCTTTTTTTTTTATATACTTTTTTTTTTCGTATGAGCAACTTCTTCTTCTTCTTTTTTTTTTATCCCTTTTATATACTTTTTTTTTTCCGTATGAGCAACTTCTCTCTTCTTCTTCTTCTTTTTTTTTTAATATATTGCATGCATGTACTCAAGATGAAGGCTCAAAAGGGTTTGCAATGGTAAAATGATTGAGTTTGTGTTTGGGAAATGCGGGTATGAAATCGAATGCCTCTATCATTTTTACAAAAATTGATTCGCTAAGCTTCGATTAAGAATGAAAACAAGTTCTAGAGAAATATGAAATAAGCAGATTCACTCAATTCAATAACTTAAGGTTCAAAAATCCTTCCAACAAGGCTCAAATCTCAATTAGTCAATCTCAAAAGTTAACAACCACATAGTCATAATTTCAAAGCACATCATCATTTACTATCTGTCAAAAACATGAGAATAACTAGCCTAAGTTCATCCCTCATTTAAAAGCATGGAAAAATTTTCTAAAAGCACTAGTATAATTTGAACTTTTCTACTAATTTAAAAAGGATGCAGGAGTATGAAGATTCTAAGCTAGCCGGGAAAAATTTTGAAGACCAGCTGAGATTGCAAGGAATTTATTAAATTAATTTTTTTTTAGGGTTTCGCCGCGGCTAAACAAGGGGGTCGCCGCGGCGAAGTATGGCCGAATGGCTTATTACGCGGTGAATGAAAGAGGAGCTTCGCCGCGGCATTGCAGTTTCGAAGTAGCTGTCATCATTGAATGAAGGAACTCCGCTCTTGCGAAAAAGGTCAGAGACAAGATGGGGAAAGATGATGCTATTGGTGACTTTGGTATTGACGGAATCGTAGAGGGGATTGTATGATTTCAGCTACATCGAAAGATTTTCCGGGTCATGAGGAGAAAAACAATAAGAGCTGGCGTTTGGGGAGGTTCTGGAGGTGGGAGTGGGAAGGAGGCAGGATGTTATTGCAGACTAGGTGTAGCCATGGCTTTGCCTCAGGCCGAAATCAGAACTTTAAGTACAGTTCAGCAGTGTGGGGACGATGCCAAGTGGCACCATCCCGGCATAGGGTCTAGACAATCTCATCATAGGGATAATTATCGCGATAATGAGAGTACTGAGAATTACGGACCACAGGAAGCCGGTAGTGGTCTCTTATGTTATAAATAGTGAAAGTGTAGTTCACATGCTTGCCCCGAAAGGGAATGGATAGCATGCCATGAAGGCGGGCGTAGGTGTAGAAATGGCGGACAAAGACATCATTACCATTAGCTCGTGGGCGAGCCAATTCAAGCATTTGGGATTCCTGAAGTCTTCGGACAAAGGGATGGTCGGATGGTTCAAGGGGAAAGGTCTCTCCCTAAGGAGGGGGCGCTTGTCCACTACCTTATAGATGTCATCATAGGTTATGGGTCCCTCAGAGTCAGACTCAGACTCAGACATGGGTAAAGGTTCAGGGTTTTTGGTGCGAGGCATTTTCCTGAAGCAACAAAACAGTAAGAACACTAAACACAACAAAAACACCTAGAACCTAAACACCCAAAAAATACTAAAATTACAAACCTAAACAGTAGCAAATGGTTAGTTAATGATTCATAGGTTTTCAAAGGACTAAAAATTTTCAAAATTAAGCAAAGAGATTAATTAAAAAACACAATGCACTATGAATCATTAGATAACCTATAGGCCACGTAACTACAAACTAACCACAAACTAACCCACCCTAACAGCACAAAACCAAAACAAATAAACTAATAAACCATAAACTACACTAAACTAAAGGAAAGAACAAAGGAAAAGAAAGAACATACCGATTGGAGCGGAGAAGAAGCAGGCGCACGGCGAAAGGAAGAAAGAGGAACAGAAAATGGAAGGAGGGAGAGGAGAAGAGATGGGGGGCGACGGTGAGATGGAGGAAGAGACAGAGGGGAGCCAAGGGAGGGGAAGAAAACCGTGGGAGAGCACGATGAAGGAGAGTAGGGAAGGCCGAAGAGGAGATGGTCAAAGTGAAGGGGTCGGGTGGTTTAAGGGTGGGGCGACGGTTTTGAAGAATGAGAGGGGAAATGAATGGGGTTTAATGAAGTGGGGATGAAAAGACCAAAAGGGGTTCAGGAGAAGGGGGCTGGGCGACTCAGATTGGGGGCAAAAAGGGAAAAATGGGCGCGGAAAATCAGCAAAAGACGAAAACGCTTCACCGCAGAGAAACGGCACGTTCGCCGCGGCGAAACATGAGTTCGCCGCGGCGAACTATGCCCGAGAAGAAAAGACAACGGGAGAAAGACGTTTGCCGCAGCAAAATAAGTTCGCCGCGGCGAAACAATCCCGAGAGCAACATAAGCAGAATGGTGACTTTCGCCGCGGCGAAAACATCAACGAAAGGAACAAAAAACAAGAAAACATAAAACACTTAAACTCAGATAAACACAACAACCAACAACAGACAAGGCTGGATATTTCAAAAACTTTAAAATGCCTCAAAAGAGATCAAGAGGTGTTCAACAAATCCATGAATAGGCAGTATACCACAGATAAAATTCCTCAATCAAATTGAATCATATAATTCATTTAAAACACCAATTCATCAGGCATGAAACAAGATAGGACAGAGATCAAAAACTTCCAGGGGAGTCTTATTGAATTAGCTATAACTACTCTACTTTCCTACTGAAGGGAGTTTCTCCCCCACACTCATTCAACATACAATGCATGTAACATAACAAGATTAACAATTAAGCAAAAGCATGTAAATGAGTGAAGGAAAGAAACTACCAGGGAGCTAAGGGGGTTTCTGGTTCTCATGGTAGAGCTTCAACTGATGGCCATTAACTTTAAAGTTTGCTCCAGTTTCCTCATCGAGAAGCTCCACCATTCCAAAATTATGCACCTTTGTGACTGTGTAAGGCCCATCCCAACGGGTATTGAACTTTCCTTGCTTAAATTTGAATCTGGCCTTAAACATCAGCACTTGTCTCCCACCTTGAAGTTCTTCCGTAGGAGACCCTTATCATGCACCAATTTTGTCTTCTCCTTGTAAAGTCTAGCGCTCTCATAAGCCTCCAATCTCAGCTCCTCAAGCTCTTGCAGCTGCAACTTCCTCTCTTCCCCAGAAGATTGCAAATCCATGTTGCATTGTTTGACTGCCCAATATGCCTTATGCTCCAACTCTACTGGTAGATGGCATGCTTTGCCAAAGACTAAACGATAAGGGACATTCCAATTGGCGACTTATAGGCAGTTCTGTAGGCCCACAATGCTTCCTCTAATCTTAGGCTCCAATCTTTCTTGGATGGTTTGACTATCTTCTCCAGGACTTGTTTCACTTCTCGATTGGACACTTCAGCTTGGCCATTGGTTTGGGGGTGATATGCAGTGGAGACTTTGTGGGTGACACCAAATTTAGAAAACAAGTTATCTACCACCTTATTACAAAAATGGGTACCTCTATCACTAACCACAGCCCTTGGAATCCCAAACCTACAGAAAATGTTGGACTTAAGAAACTTAGAAACCGCTTGGGCATCATCTTTTCTAGTAGGTACAGCCTCTATCCATTTGGAAACATAATCAACAGCTAGAAGAATGTATATAAAACCAAAGGACGGAGGAAAGGGACCCATGAAATCAATCCCCAAAAACAAAAATTTCACAAAACAGTAAAGGTTGTTGAGGCATTTCATGTCTTTTACCTAACCCCCCAAAACGTTGACATTTGTCACAGGACCGACAAAAATCATAAGAATCTTTAAAAAGGGTTGGCCAGTAAAAACCAGAATCTAGAATTTTCCTAGATGTTCTCCTTGCACTGAAATGACCACCACAAACCATTGAATGGCAAGCTGTAATGACAGACTCAAACTCTTCACTAGGCACACACTTTCTGATAACTTGGTCACTACATATCCGCCATAAGTGAGGGGCATCCCAGATGTAGTGCCTCGATTCGCTTTGAAGTTTTTGTGCCTGAAATTTAGACATGAAAGGAGGGGTGAGTCCGGTTATAAGATAATTAACAATATGCGCATACCAAGGCTCTTTAACAGCTAAAGCACATAATACTGAATCAGGAAAGGAATCACAGGTGAGTTCAGAAGAGTCTACTCCCCGTGTATCATCAGGTAGCCTACTTAAGTGATCGGCTACATGGTTCTCAGCCCCGGCTCTATCCTTGATTTCAATGTCAAATTCCTGAAGAAGTAATGTCCACCTAATCAATCTTGGCTTCGATTGTGGTTTCTTGAGAAGATAGCGAACAGCTGCATGATCAGTGAAAACAGTCACATGAGAATTTAACAAGTAAGGTCTAAACTTCTCTAAAGCGAAAACAACTGCAAATAGCTCTTTTTCTGTTGTGTATAGTTGACTTGAGCTGCATCCAGTGTTTTCGAAGCATAGGCAATGACTCTTGAGAGCTTCTCCTCCCTCTGGCCTAACATAGCTCCTACAGCAAAATTAGAAGCGTCACATGAAATTTCAAAGGGCATGGTCCAGTTGGGTGCAACAAGAATAGGAGGAGAAATGAGTTTAGATTTCAAATCACCAAAGGCAACTTACAAGAATCATCAATCAAATCAAATTTCACATCTTTTTGTAAAAGCTTTGAGAGAGGTAAAGCAATCTTGCTGAAATCTTTTATAAACCGCCTATAGAATCCCGCATGACCCAAAAATGATCTAATATCTTTAACACAGGCAGGATAAGGCAAAGAAGATATAACCTCAATCTTAGCTTTATCAACTTCAATTCCTTTTTAGAAATCAAATGTCCTAGAACTATCCCCTCATTGACCATAAAATGACACTTTTCAAAGTTTAAAATCAAATTCTTTTCAATGCATCTTTTCAAAACCTTTTCAAGACTAGCAAGACAATCATCAAAAGAACCACCATAAACAGTAAAATCATCCATAAAGACTTCCATACATTCCTCTAAAAATTCACAGAATATAGCCATCATGCAACGTTGGAAAGTCCCTGGAGCATTATAACCCAAAAGGCATCCTACGATAGGCGAAGGTACCAAAAGGGCATGTGAAAGTGGTTTTATCTTGGTCCTCCGGTGCAATAGGTACTTGAAAGTACCCAGAGAAACCATCTAGAAAACAGTAATGAGATTTGCCTGCAAGTCTCTCAAGCATCTGGTCTATGAAAGGAAGAGGGAAATGATCTTTCCGTGTGGCATCATTGAGTTTTCTATAATCTATGCACACACGCCAGGAATTCTGCACTCTTGTAGGAATAAGCTCATCCCTATCATTTCTAATAACAGTAACCCCACTCTTTTAGGCACTACATGTATTGGACTAACCCACTCACTATCAGATATGGGATAGATGATCCCAGCACTTAGAAGTTTGGTAATTTCCTTCTTAACCACATCAAGAATCAGGGGGTTTAGTCTTCTCTGGGGTTGTCTCACTGATTTTGAACCTTCACTAAGCAAGATTCTATGTGTGCAAATGGCTGGACTAATTCCAGGAATGTCCGCTAAAGTCCACCAATAGCCCTCTTATGCTCTCTCAAAACAGTAAGGAGTCTTTCTTCCTCAACCTTAGACAGGGAGTTAGCTATAATAACCGGTAATCGCTCATCAGACTCTAGAAAAGCATATTTCACAGTAGGGGGCAGGGGTTTCAACTCAAGAGTAGGTGGTTGCACAATAGATGGAATCAAATTATGAAGTTCAAGAGAGAAAAGATTACTCCCCTTTCCTTCAATCAGTGAGAGTTCCTCAACCTTGCAGATAGCTTCCTCTCCAAGCGTTGAACCAACTTCTAGTTGATCTACAGCAAATGCCTTAGAGGGAATCTCCTCCATGACTTCTTCCTCCATATCTGAAATAGCAACAGAAAACCTTTCCCCAAGGGAATTATCGCTGACAATAGAGGGATCAAAGTCTAATTTGGAGTCAAGAGGAGGAAACAGAAAATGCATGTGGGAGGGAAAGCATACAATTAAACACAGTGCAATCAAGGCATGTATCTTATCACCACATGAGCAAGAAGAAGGTGTAGAGTAAAGGGATGAAAAAGAAGAAATAGTGTCATCCTCATCATCAGAATAAGTGAATAAAGTTCAGAACTAGAGGAGTCATCTTGCAATTCAAACTCAACAGCATCATCAACAGCAACATCAATCATATTTACACCCAAGAGAGAATAGTCTTCATAAGGATGCCTCATTGCTTCATACATGTTAAAACAAACCTTATGATCTCCTACTTCCATAGTGATGGTACCTTCTTTCATGCTAATCATAGTGTTAGCAGTCCTCAAGAAGGGTCTACCAAGAATCAGTGTGGTGTCATGGACAAGCTCAGAGGACATGTCAAGTACATAAAAATCAGCAGGAAAGACCAAATCCTTAACCTGAACCAAAATATCCTCTATGATGCCTTCCGGATACCTAATACTCCTATCAGCCAACTGGAGTACTACAGTGGTAGACTTAAGCGTCTTGACTCCTAGTGAAGTGTATACAGACTTAGGCATCACATTAATAGCTGCTCCTAGATCTAGTAAGGCTCCCCTTATAGAAACTTTTCCTATTGTGCAAGGGATGGTGAAGGATCCAGGGTCTTGGCATTTCACAGGGATTTGAGGTTTAAAAAGGGCAGACACATTGGAGCTCACTTGGACTCTTTCATTTGGTCTAAACTTTCTCTTATGGGTACACAGGTTTTAAGGTATTTAGCATAAGCAGGAACTCTCTTAACAAGATCAAGCAAAGGAAGGAATATTAACTTCCACTCTACTAAACACATCAATAATATCTTTTTTCATACTTAGTTTCAGTCTTTCTTTGCTAATCAAGTACGAATTAGGAAAAGGAGGTCTTTGAGATTTACCTCTTTATCATTCAGCTTACCGGCTCCATGCTTAGATGATCCATCTTGCTCCTTTGATGCTGCTTTCTCATTATTGCTCTCAGATCTTGCTCCTTTGCTACTTAGAAGAGTTGACTTCTTTTCATCTAGCTTCTCTCTCTTTTGCACTCTCAGAATTCTTAACTCTTGAATGTGTAAGAAGAGGCTTATCACACTCAATCTCCTCATCAACTGATTCCTCTCCTCTTCACTGAATCTTACTTGCCTCCCACTTCGCAGCGTGATTGCATTCAAACCCTTTGGGTTTATGACAGTATTGGAAGGAATGGGTGCCACTGCTTCTAGCTTGTTGCTCACTCATGTTGTTGGATAATGAGTTACATAGGAGTTTATGTTCTCAGATTTAGTCTCCCATTGCTCCATTCTCTTTTCCAAAGCACTAAATCTAGCATCATTCTTGGATGAATCTTGTTGAATTAGTGAAGCTAAGGAGTTGAACTGAGTAGCGTTGGCAGCCCTTTCTTCCTTCATTAAAGCCATCATATTTTGTAGGAGTGATTTGTTCATCCTTAGGTGGGACCGCAAGGGCTTGAGACTGGTTTTGGAATGGTTTGAAGATGGACCAGCTCCTCCACTTTCTGAAATCTATTTGGAGGTCTACTATCATCATTCCTCCAGCCCAGTCGAGGGTTTGATTTCATCCCTCATTGTAGTGTTGGAGTAGGGGTCCCATTTTTGATTTGGGCGGCCTTGGAAGACTGCAGACACTTCCTCATATCGGCCTGGACAAACGCTAGAAATATGCATGACTGATCCACACGTTTCACAACTAGGCGCTGT
>NW_021631969.1:0-37850 GCF_004799145.2 Neltuma alba
TGCTCACCCTAATTATTTAACATTTTTTTCAGTAAAGAGTCTCATAAGAAGTAAGGGAAGGCATCCAAGGAGTTCTTGTGCTCTTGAGCACATGCTGAGTTATATTTTACTATTGCCATGATCGTAGGATGTTAAGGTTGTTTATTATTAATGAATTATATGACCTTTTTATTTTTTCTTTGTGGATTTAGACATGGATAATTATGTATGAGTTATGATTTGAAATTTTTTTCATGCTCAATTTATCTGAATAAGAGGGCAGAGCCCTTGAATGTTGCTAATTGTTAAATTGGATTATATGATTAAGGAATGCGAAAATGATGTACTAAGTATATAGTTAATTTGAAAGGTGTTACGGTTTTTGCTCAAGAACTAGGATAGTAGTCAAGCCTCATCAATAATTGATAATAAACTCATAATTTTAGCTAAAAGAAGAAATATAACAAACTCATAACAAGAGAATAAACCCATCAATGTAGCATTATGATGAGCCATGTCGCTTGACTATGAAATTAAAACTAAGCTCAATGCAACGTAGTGGCATTAACTTAGGTTTATTATCTAAGGTGTCTAAGGATGTCTTAGTAATCTAATGAAAATATGAAGTTAACCAAGCGTGTTGTAAAGAATGTGATTATGTGAAAATGAACTAATTAAGAACCAAACTAAACTATCCGATCTTTATATTTTCTGAATTACGTGAATAGAGATGAATACAATATATGAGTTATCCTTGATGGCCGAATCCACTAGCTATTCTAGTTCCTCTTTTAATTGAGTTTAGGTCCTTTATTAAGATAGGTTTGTGGAGACACATTCTCCAAACAATGAATCTAAAAACTAGAATGGATTTTTATGCATTATTAGATTTTATATATTTTATATCCCATATTAGTCTAGGATTTAAATAATAATTTTCAGCTTAAATGGATTTTTATGCATTATTGGATTAATTGACTAATTTTAGGATTTTTTTAATAAAAAATTGAGATTTTGAATTGAAAATATGAATATTTTGTGATTTCCTATTTTTGGCATGAAATTAATATTTCTTATTCTTTAGAAACAAATCTCATATTTTTAGAAAGTTTCTCAATTTCTTGCCTTATTTTTGTGCATATCTAATATTTAATTTTGATATAAATTATATTATATTTAGATATAATCTACATTAATAGATACATTTAAATTTTTGTAGGAAAAGGAAGAGCATATGGGAAATTCAATGGTGCAAAATTATTTCTTGAAGTTTAGATACAATCTAATGGCTAATATCAAATAGGTCAATTAATTGCTAATGGCTCAAATTTTGAATCCAAAAATTTCCTCCTCTCCATTAAATAAATTAGCCGTCACGTCTCTTATGCAAGCTCCATTTTGCCAAAAACACTCTACCTCACGGTTCCAACATATCCCACTATAGCCATTTGTTTTTTTTGATATTTTTCTATTCACCACATAATCTCTACATTCCATCATTATATTGTTTCCACCCGCCTGCCACAATTCTATCAGTTTGACTTTGTCCTCAATCATTCCACCTTTCATCAACTCTCCTTCAATGGCCATAATTTGCACAGGAGAGCTCGGAGGGAAGATGATTTTCATGGCAGCTCGAGCTTAATTGAGAGACAACTTAGGAGGAGCATAGAGGAGGCTTGAGCCTTGGGCTAGTATTTGAAAACCACAATGGAGTAATGTTCCATTTATCTTTTTAGTTCATTGACTTGAGATTACTTAGTTTTAAATAATTTTGAGATTTATTTTTGTGGGACAATTTAGTTTTAGATTGTCATTTTTTATTCTTGGATTGGATTGATTTTAGATTTTATTTGTAATGTGGTACTTGCTAGAATTTATGTTTATGAACTTTTGCATTGTTAATTAAATTTATAATTGAGTTTTCATTATGGATTTAATTATTAGTGTGGTTTGAATAGCAAATTTGGGTTTCTTCTTCTTTGCCTCTTGATTATTTAATTGAGTTGGCAAATTATCTAATTGTTTGATTGGATAATTCTAAGCATAATTTCTAGAATTAATTTGAATTATTTGTCATTGGTTTTAATGAGGTTATTAATTACCCAATCTTATATCGTTATGAGTTTTCTAATGGTTTAAAGGTTCTTGAAATTGAGAGTTTCTTTTGTTTCAAGTAGGTAATTAAATTTATTAATTCCACTCTTATCACTTCCTTTTGGTCTAATTAACTGACTTAGGTTATGAAGTTAACTCCATCCAAAATCCTAAGTTGTTCCCTCTACCATATCTAATGAGAAACCTCTCACTTTTACTTGTTAATTTTCTTTCTCTCTAGTTAATTTTCTTTATTTATCATTTTTATTTTTTCTTCAAAAAAATCCCCCCAAAAATTCCATTTGCATTCATTTATTTTAATTTAAATTTCATATAGATTTTAGGACATTTGTATCTTATATTTATAATTAGAATTCAGCATTTTAGTTTAGGTCCATTTTATTACACTTTTCATCACCTAAATTTTTACCTAAAAAGCCCTATAACTTGATCCTTAGAAGTAATGATCTAGGTTGATCCTAACTACAAATTATTGGGACGTAGTTTAATTGAGTGCTTTAACGACAGAGGCATCATCATTAGTTTTGGCACTGTTGTCGGGAGTAGTAGTTAGACTTTAGGTTTGAGTTCCAGGTGATCTTCCCTATTTTATTTGCATTTTTTTGTATTTTTCTCTCTATTTTCTTGCTTTTTATTGATCACATTTTCTCTTTTTGGCTAATTTTGCTAATTCGTCATGCACTGGAATTTAACTTTTCACTGCTCTAGATTTTTGTGAGATCTAGGTTCTTAACATTTTTAGGTGTGCTGATCATTTTTGATACTAAGTATCAGGTGTAGGTTATTTTGGCCAAATTCAGATGTTTTGATTGAGTTTTCTAATTTTCTTTTATTTTCATTTATTTTCCTTTATTTTTTTTTATTTTCCAGGTTTTTCTTTATTTTTTCTGAATTTTCTGAGCTTTCTTTTGCTGTCTTGAAACTTTGAATTTGTTTATCGTTATCTCTTGCTAATCTCTCTCCCAGCTTTAGTGGTGTTTTGACTGTTTTTTTCTTTTTTTTCCTTGCATTTTTCTTTTCATTTCAGTTTGATTTTGATAGTTGCTCAGTACATGACTAGAGCCTCTAGTAAAGAATTGTTTGAATTTGATATTGAGATTGAGTGGACATTTCATCAAAGAAGGAGAGATCTAGCTGGTAATCTTGTAGGAAGTGATTCTTTTGTTAAGTTAACTGCTGATTCCTCTGATTCTTCTTCTTACTTTATATGATTCTAAGATCAATATGGCTAATCCTGCTAGGACTATTAAAGAATTAGTTTTACCTGATTTGCATTTCCAAAATTGGTGCATTAATTATTCTGATATTGACACTGATTTGAGTTGAAGTCTGGATTGATTCACTTGCTTCCAAAACTTAATAGCCTAGCAAGTGAGGATCTATACAATCACTTGAAGACTTTTCACATGATTTGTACAGCGATGAAACCTGCTAGTGTGTTTGAGGATCAAATTAATATGAGTGCATTCCCATTTTCTTTAGAAAGTTCTACTAAGAATTGGCTTCTTGGGTTACCTCCTGGATTTATTATTACTTCATGAGACCAATTGAAAAAGTACTTTCCAACATCTCATACTTCCTCTATTAGGAAGGACATATGTGGTTGTCAACAAATATCTAGGGAATTCTTATATGAGTATTATGAGTGCTTTAAGGCATTGTTATCTAGTTGCCCTCACCACCAATCTCAGACACACTGTTTATTCAATATTTTCATGAAGGACTCTTGCCTCTTGAGAGAGATTTCCTAGATTTTGCTGCTGGAGGTGCTCTTCTTGACTTGACTATTAAAGCTCCTTTGAGATTGATTGAGAAAAAGCTGAAAATACCCAACAATTTGGTACTAGACAATAAGCTAGGATCAATGAAGTTGGATTGCTTTCATCTTATTTTAAGTCTTGCCTTGAGAGCAAAAATGATAAGTTACCATCTACTATGGAGAAAATAGTGTTTGGAAATTGTGCCCTAGGGGCCAATCATTATGTTTTGAACATTGTTAATTTATGAATTTATTAATTACGTTATCATATTTTTGTATGTTTACTGTGATGACTATCCTTGGATAACTCATGGTTTATCCTAAATGTCCCTGGTCGGTCATCTATGTGGGAGCAAAGATGAAATAAGACCAGTATGACTTTAAGATATATAGAGATATAATTAAAGTCATAGGCACATGTAAGAGTACAAGGTGTTGGACCGACCCGCTATGAGAGGGCTGCATGGGTTCAGTCATAAGCTTCTCTCATATACAAACCATGTCACTGTGCCCTTTGACCTGAGATCATCATGGATTCATACATGAGAAACGCTTAGCTTTGACCTAGTCAAAAGTCACTTTTGACCGAGTGATCATAAAGACTATGTTCAGGCTTAGTGGTTTTTTTTCATGCGGAGGAATGTGAATGGTCAAGATGGAATTTGTCCCTCACATTCGTAGAGAGACATTACTGGGCCCCTCGATGAGTGAGTCTGAGAAATGTATGGCCATACTATAATGGAAAGGTAGTTCCGTTTCTATACTTAGACTACTTAGGGATCGAGAAAGTAACGGTCATGAATAGGAGGATGACGTTCTCCATGCCTCATCCATGACCAAAATGTCGTGTGACAAAAGGGACGTGATATGGTTATATGAAAGGTTACATCGTTCAACGATCCTCATATGATTTGGGTAGTCGTGATGTCTTGCTAGAGACCGCTTACGACTTGTGAGTCATTATAGTTAATGGCCCACTGCCAACTTCATATGGGCCTACAGGTCGCACACAAAATAGCCCAACACGAGTTATGATGTCCAGATTCATTGAATCTAAGATATGTCCAGATTCAATGAATAATATAGGATGAACATGATATATATATATTATATAAATATAAATTCGTATATATATATTATATAAATATAAGAGATATTAATTGTTAGATTTAATTTATAAGGATAAATTAAATATATATAAATTAATTCCGTCATCTCTTTATTAAATAAATAGGTGAATTAAATCTGTAAGACGGATTTAATTTAAACCATATTTATTTAATTGTTCTCTTATCTGATTAGGCTATATTTGATATTGTATTAATTTCGGAATTAATTTAGAGTTAATTTCGAAATTAAATATTATTCATTAAACCTATAGCATCCTATATATTTGATATGAGGAGCTAGGTTTTAAGCGTGAGAGTACCAACAGATAAGAGACGGCCTAAGAGAGATAAGAGTGGACAGATTCTCTGAAAACCCCAGACGGACATAGACGCTAGCACGTCGTTTGAGGTTGAGGGCTACTCGTGTGGATACCGGTAGAGGAAGCCGACCGGAGTTGTCGACTTCGAACGACAAAGGAGGCAAGCAGAAGCATCCTGAACGGCCGAATCATCGAGTCACCAGGAAATCGAACACCGAAGGTAATGCTTCTTACTACCTGACTTAAACGCGATCGGTAGATCCGGGCAAGGGATTGAAAGTTTTAAAATTTTAAGTTTTTCCGCTGCGCGTCGTCTTTCAATTCCCTTCAAATAGTTGTATTTCAGATGAAAGTGTCACACCGTACTTTTATACCACATTATATTTCTATTATAACTATCTGGAACCATTTCTTATGGCCTAAGATTGGAAAAACTTGAACTTTAAAATTTTATAAATTCGGGTTATTATTCATGTAACCTTAGCAAAAGGCCAAATTTTAAAAAATTATAACTAATTCTAGAAAAATCAAAATGAGGTGGTTCTAAATTTTCTTTAAAGCTCTTAATATGATCTTTAGAGAAAAAATACTTCCTAGTATCTAGACTTTACTAATTAATCCCAAAGTTCACGAAAAGTGATATTGTTCATATGATCATTTTTCAATTTTTCATAATTTATATCTAACTTTAGATAGGCATACCTTTTTGTGCAAAACTCCAAAATGAGGTATTTTTAGGGTTATTTTATCCTTTTTCCATGCATTATCTTGGTTTTTCTCCTCTTTTAACCTCATAGAATCATTTCAACCACATATCACATGCTAAAACATGATTCCTTAGCCAATATCCACATGCATATCCACTTGGTCATTAATACAATAATCCAACATAATTCATACATAATTCACATAAATTACAAAATGTTCATCATACATAAGCCAATATCCACAAGCATATCCACTTGCTAGTTTTGATCCTTGGTTCCCTTCTCTTGCTCTTGAACTTCTCTTTGTTCAATACCAAAGCCTAACAATCAAACAACACAATGGTATTGTCACTAACTTCAACAGTTCTTATTTATTCTTTAATCTAAACCCCTATCCCTTAACCTTTTAATTTAGGGTTTTAGTATCTTCCTTTTCCAAATTAACTTTCATATGCTTTTCTGATATAATTTTTCATGTAGAAACCAAATATAAACTTATAATTCTCAAAATCTAACTGCTCCTATTATTTCTCCTTTTGGCTAAAAATTTCCCCTTGATTTTACATATGGATTTTCTTTTCAAAACTAAGTTTAAACACCATAGTCCGAGCATTTTCTACTTCTTAATCCATAAGCAACCTTCAAACTATTCATAGATCAACAAGTATCAATTTGGGCAGCACCAAACCTTAGCTAAATCATACTTTAAACTTCAACCAAACTATAATTTAAACCATCAAACTACTAAACCACTTGAATTAGAAGAGAAATCTAAGCTTTTACCTTAATTTAACACTTGATTCTCTTCTCCTCTTCTTCCTCCCTAGTCGTCTGAAACTCTCCCTCTCTTTCTCTCTTTGGAAGTGACTGAAAAGTGTCTTAAGAAGGGAGGGAAGATTTTAAATCTTATCCTTTAATAAAATATCTCTTCTACCTCATAATTACACCTTAACACTTGGCATAATCTTAGCCCTTCTTCCACCATGATTTAGCCACATAACCCCCCTTATGTGTCCCCTTATTAAATGCAAGAAGACACCTTACATATATACCTAATCACACATGTGCACAAATTGTCATATTTTATTTCATAATTCATGTTTTCCAAGTTTATCCTTCAACAATTTGTATTTGAACTAAATTCTTCCTAAAATCGGCCTCTTATCAATAGAAATTAAGCTTTAAATATTTTAAAGCTATTCTCTTCACTTCTTGATGCTAGGAACAATTTTAGAATTCATGATAATTCCCCAAGGAAGTTTTCTAAATTTTGCATGAATTATTGAGGCCTCTAAGTATTTTAAATAATTTAATTTGGCCAATTTCTCCTTAATTAGCCAAAATTCTAAGAAATTATTGAAAATTTCAAGGTAAATTATTTTTATTCCATTTTCAGTTTTCAGGCCTCAAACATTGTTCCTTGCCCCATCTTCTATTTTTCATAAATTTTTGAGAATTTCAAAAGTTCCTTCCTATACTGATCAATATTGACTGAATATTTTAAAATAACAATTCGATCCTAGATCTGATTTTAGTTCGAAATTTATTTTGTCTAAGCCTCCACTACACTACTTGGCCCTTAATCAATTCTAATTTCCTCATTTTCATAATTAAAATTAACAGGGTATGACATCAAAGTATTGAACCATTGCACATAACATATTGTCAAGACATATTTGACATAAAATTCCACATATAATAACATAATTTGCTCAATCACATTATGACAATATAAATCAAATAATACGTACAAAAACATTTAAACAAGCAAGAAAGTATTCAAATTATGAGTTTAATGCTACTTCTTACTCAAGTATGTATTTTGGCCTCTTTTAAGATTTGGTGCTCCTCTTTATTGCACAATGCCTATCAATTCAAATATAAACACATTCTATATTACTAATGATCCAAGCATAAACACCATTATTCAACAATAAACTCATATAAAACCCTTTTTTCTTAATTTTTAACATTATTATTTCCTCTTTGTTTCAACCAATATCTTGGGCCATTCCTTCACAATTTTTCATGTAGAATCCAAATATCAGATCAGATTTAATAAAGTCATTCTCTATTGGTTTCAGTTAGAATTGCTTATTTACTTATAACTCTATTCTATTGTGTTGCAGCTGACATTTGATATTCCCGCAACTGAGCAAATGAGAGACCATATGTTTAAGCAACTTGATGAGCGGTGGAGGGATTTTAAATCCACTCTTACAAAACACTATATTCGTGAAAAAAGAAGGTGTAAGCATCCTAATAATCGATACTTTTTTATTAACGACGAGGCATGGGAGAGTTTTGTGAAGCAACATGAAGACTCTACATTGCAGGTTTGGTTTCTTAAAACTTAGTTTTTAATTAGTTCATATTTTATTTAACTAATCTAACTTTGTTGAATTTGTTTCATTGTGAATGTGAATGTCTATTTAAGCTTGTAATTGTGAATGACCTCATTTGAGAAGCAATTATAAATTGTTTCTATTGTTATTATTCATGAATAAAATTAAGTCTTCAAGTGAAGTTGTGTAATTGTAATGAGATTCAAGATTGTTGTAATGAAACCGTATACTATATAATCCTGTGATATAATAATGAATTGTCATCTCTAACACCTGCACTTGTCAATGCCAACACATTAACTTGTTAATGAAAAGTGAAAACACTTTTATTTGTTAGTTCCCTACTGGTAAAAAATTGATATAAACTTATGGTATAATATGATTTCAAGTTATATATTTTAATCTTACATGAATTTAATATGGTTATAGTTTACATTTTCATATTATAGTTTACATTTTTCTTAGAATTTGATATGGTCTTGTATAATATAGTGCGTTGCCATTTCTAACATATCCACTTGCCAATGACAACACATTAACTTGTTAATAAAAACACTTTCATTTGTCAATTTCTTATTGATAAAAATTAATATAAACTTGTGATCTACTACGAAAAAAAAAGGGAATTAGTGTTGAAATTTTATTCTATCGCTAATCCATGACAAATTCCATCAGTAAAATTAGTGACGGAATTTAATAACGAAAAATTTTCATCGCTAAGTTAGGGATAACTTAGTGACGAAATAAAATTTCATCACTAAATTAGTAATGGATTAGTAACGAAACTTTATTCTATCACTAATCTGTCACTGATTCTGTTGTAAAAGGCTTAGTAATAGAAATTAGTGACAAAATTATTCCATCACTTTTTTTCTTGATTAATCCGTTACTAACTCCTATCACAAAATGTTTTGTGACAGAATTAGTTACCAAAAAATTCTATCACTAATTTCCATTACTATTTTGTCACTAATCCATGACAAAAAAAATTACAATATAAAAATAGAGTAATTATTTTTTCAATATTTATTATTAAAATAAAAACATAATATATGATAATTCTTCAAAAGCATATTATATAAATAAAAAATAAAAATATGATATACTTATTATTTTATTAGATATTTGAGTACAAGTATTAATATATTAGTAATTATATATTTGTATTTGTCACTAGAAATATTATGTATATTTATTTTTGTATACAAATTTTGTAGGTGTTTTGCATCTCAATTAGTAAAAGCGTTAGCACGACGCAAGAGCTCCTAGATTTGAACCACTGTTCCTTCACAAAATTGGCTCAATTTGTGACGTGACAATGACATGGATAAGGCAATGACGTGGCAACTCATAATGATAGACACGTGGTGATGACATGGATAATGTAATAATGTGGTGACATAGGAGAGAGAGGAGGTGGTGAGGTAGTGATCACGAACATGTGGCGATGACATGGACGAGAAGATGATGTAGTGACATGAGAGAGACAAGGCGGTGAGATAGCGGCCGATGGTGAGGTGATAGTTGCTATGTGGTATTTTAAATTTACAAAATAAAAAATTTTAACAACGGATTAGTAATGAAAAATTTTGTCACTATTTTGTGACAGAATTGGATATCTGTTACTAATTAGCAACGGATTAGTGATAAAAAATTTTCATCGATAATTCATCAATAATCCATTACTAATTAGTAATGGAATTTTGAATTCATCACTAAATAATTAGTGCTGGTAGAATTAGAGATGGAAAGAATTCCATTATTCACTCTATTGCTAATTAAATTCCATCATTATCTGTCATATCCCAATAATTCTAACTAGGTAAATGAGGAATTTAAAATTGACCAAGAACTAGGCAGTGTAGTAGAGATAGAAATAGAATAACTTTTGAAGCAAAACTCCAGCAGGGACCAGACTGTCATTTTGAAAAGTTTCGATTAAAGAAGAGCAAAATTGAAAATTATGCTCAAAATTCCTGAAAATTCCTAGAAATTCATGAAAAATAGAATAAAGGGTCTAGAATAATATTTGAATCTTAAAAGATAAAAATAGAATAAAAATAATTTATTTTAAATTTCCTATAATTAATAGTATTTTTGGCTAATTAAGGAAAATCTAGTCCAAATGAATTATTTTAAATATACAGAGGTCTCAACAATTCAGAAAAAAATGATAGAAATTATATGAGAGGTTATTACAGATTGTAAAATTATTTTTGGCCTCTGGAAGTGTAGATATTAGCTTTAAAAATATTTAAAGCCAATCATGTTGGTTAAAAACTGATTTCGGGAAAAATGAATAGAAGTTATAAGGCAACGTTTGAACTAAGAAAAATTGATGAACTTCTCCTCATTAAAAGGAAGTCATTGGCATAGAGAGATAAGTTTCTGGAGCTACAAGATTAGACAGGATCCAAGAAAAATTTAATATGGAGAGATTGTACACTGGAATAACATGAAGCTTGGTGGAACAATTTTTCTCCCAAATTTTTCTTCTAATTATGGTGCCAAAATGGTGAGGAGGACATGGATGAAATTATACAATTTGTCTAAGAACATAATTGGAAGTAGATAAATTATAAGAAAATATTATTTTATAATCATATGGTTAATAGGTGACATGACATGTGGCATGATCATGGAAGGCAAGACAAGATCAAGAGACAAGTGTACAAGAGAATTATAACATTTCACCAAGGACAAGATATGAAATCTAAGCCAAAAATTTGTCTATAAACCCCATAATCCGGCAAAAAAAGAGAAATTGGAGGGGGAGGGTTTTGTCTTTGAATTTGATAAAAAGGAAGAGGAAGAAGGAAGAACAAAACCAACGATCATCAAACAATCATCCAAGGTAAGTTAAAGCACTCATTAAGGATTTAATTACTATGATTAGTACAAGATTTAGAATTGATTTTGATGGTTGAAAATGGCTAAAATCCTAGGGAAACATGCTACCCAAAATGTCACCTTATGTGATATGAATGACTTAATAATTGTATATTGATTGGGGAATAGAAAATTGTTGGAAACTAGTATTTTAACTTGATTTTTGAAAGAATTCCAACTTGTGAAATATAGATATATGTTTTGGCCAAACTTGGTTAATGAGGCTAGGATTTGATTCATGTTAATTTGATAGTTCCAATGGGTTTGGAAGGTGAAATTGTGTAGGACCTTGTGGAGAAAATGTGTTTGGAAGCATTAAAATTGAAAATAGAAATTTTGAATATCAACCCTTATGTCTCGACCAAGTAGGGATAAAGAGGAAGGAATTGGATTTTGATAGAACCAAATTCAAATATAGATTCTACATGAAAAATCATGTAGAAAAAACATTAGTTATGTTAAGAAAGATAATGCAAAAACTGTAAAATTAAGGACAAAGGGTTAGGGTTTAAGTGTTTAATGGAATTGGTTAAGTTGATTTAAAATTCCATTGTTGTGTAACTGATGGGCATTGGATTGAGCAAGAGGAAGCTTAAGAACAAGGAAAGGGAATCAAGGAGTAAGCTTGATAAGAGGTAGCAAGAACTTAAAATTTTAGTATTGAATTGCATTAGTTGTTTTTGCTATATGTGCTAGGCCATGATGTGGTTGAGTTAGTTATGATGTAACATGTTAAACTCGTTGCATTTATGCCTTGGAAATATATATATATAGTTGAGTTGTTGAATGGTATATTATTTATTCCCTTTCCATGGCATGATAATGTAAGTAAATTTGTGAAAATGTTGATTGCATAGAGCATGAACTAACCTTACATTGTTAATACTATACTTGTTGTTCTTTACTATTGAGATTTCTTTGAAATCTCACCTCTTTTTATGTATAATTGACACAACTATGGGTTGGCTCATCAAGAGAAAAAGGAAAGAATGTGGAGGCCTAAAGGAAGCTTGCATGAAATGTCATGCAATTATGAACTCTTCAATATTATGTAATTATGGATTATGGGTAGAACTATGTAATGTTATGTACATATGCTTATATGGATTGTTACTCCCACCTCTTGGGAGGTATCATGATGCATAATACATGATGGTATGGATAGTTTGTGGAAAAAAAATGAAAGTTAAGGATTAAATTTCTCAAGACAATTAAAAGGGATAGAAATATTTGAAAAACCTAGTTTTCAAGACCATGACTTTTTGACCAAATGATGGAATATGGTCATGAAATTTGGTAAGTTTAATGTTTACATCCTAAGCTTCAAATAAAATGGTAGAACACCTAATTTGGAGTTTTGTAGGAAAACTTATGATTTTTTTGAAGTTATGGTAAAAATCTGAAAATTTAAAAGGTGAACAAATGAACAGTGATTTTTACATGAAAAATGGAGCCCAAATGGAATGAGTAATGGACTAGTAAGCATTTTTCCATGTAAAGAAATGAAAGAGTTTCAAATAGAACTTATAACACCTCATTTTGATTGTTTTAGAATTAGTTATAAATTTTCAAACTTGGTTAAAATTTTAAGGTTATCAAATGCATAGTAACTTGAGAAAGTGATTTTTCAAACACTACAAGAAAATAGCAAGTTAGTAGCGGAACAGTTCTAGCGGTTCAAACAAACCGCTACAAATTTACATATTTCTGGCGGTTTTACGACAAGCCGCTACAAATTAGCATCACTTTGACCATAAAGACTGTGGGGCCCGCAATTTTCTAGCGGTTATATGCCAACCACTAGAAAATCACAGCTAGAACTCTTCCCCGGTTTTGGTGCGAACTTGGCGCCAAAATTCTAGCACTTATTTTCTAGCGGTTTGGGTGACCAAACACTAGAGAATGCAAAGAGTCGTCCAATTTACTAGCGTTCGGTGAACCGCTAGTAAATCATTTAATTTTCCCGAGGTGGTTTTAATAACCGTTAGCATTTTCTAGTGGTTGTCACCAAAACCGCTAGAAATTTCTAGCGGATAACTCAAAAACCGCTAGAAAATTTGTATATTTCTTGAGATGCCCTAAATGCGGCGGCCAACCGTTAGACATTTCTAGCGGTTTTAGCGACAACCGCTAGAAATTTCTAGTGGTTTGGGTAAAACTGCTAGAAATTCACTGCCTATATATACCCCGGTCATTTTCTAGTGCCTTTTGCGATAAAATCATAATTAAAAAAACTAAGGGTTAATTAATCTGCAAGTTCTTATAGTTTCAGCTAATTTTGAATCAGGCTCCTATAGTTGTTTTTTCTTTTTATCAAGTCCTTATACTTTCACCTATTTTTAATTAGGTTCTTGTATTTATTTTTCTTTTTATCAAGTCATTATAATTTCACTAAATTTTTAATCAAGTTGATGTAGTTTTAATTTTTATTTATTAATTAAATATAAACTTAATTAAATAGATTAATACTGAAATATAAAGTATTGATAATGAAATTAAATTAACAATTATCTAATAAAAATGAGAAATATAATTAATTAATTCAGGAAATTTTTTCAGACCAATTAATATTTTCTTGCTGGAAAAAAAATATTATAATAATTCATTATTTTTTGAATATTATTCTTTATAAACTAATATTAAATAACATGTACTATTTTATGTCCCTAGAATAGTGTTATTAGAATTTATAAAATAAAGAATAAAAAATTCAGGGACTTAATTAAAAATAAGATGAACTTATAAGGATTTGATAAAAAGAAAAATAAATACAAGAACCTAACTAAAAATAAGTGAAAGTATAAGGACTTGATAAAAAAAAAACTATAGGGACCTGATTCAAAATTGGTTAAAACTATGAGGACTTACAGATTAATTATCACAAAAACTAATTGAGCAGAAAGAACAAAGAATGCATAAATATAGCCACAAGATAGCTATTAATCCAAGTAAAATATAGAACGAAATTAGATTTTTTCTATTAGCTTGGTATCATATATTAATAAAAATAAATAATTTCTATTTCTATTCAGCACTGCGAATCTCGATCTCATGCTTAAAATAAACAGATTTCACCTTGCATGTTTAAGCTCAACAAAATTAACATATGGTCATGAATCATGCTTGGCGAATAAAGCATATAGAAATTAAGAACAAGAATTCTTCCCATCTATCATGCAATAATCTAATAATTCAAATAAAAAACAATACTTGGTGAATAAAAATAACAAAAAAAGAGAGAGGATATTTTCCCAATTACATTTTATAGCGACTCATAGAAAGAAGAGTTTATCTATGACAAAAACAAATAAGAAATTATTGTCTCACATCTCGGTATAATGGGGTATAGATGATCGGTTCATGGTCTTTTATTTTAAGATTGGATAGATATATTCGTCTCATATGATTAAAAATTATTTATTTAATATATTTCCTAGCCATTTTTAAAAAATCTAAATAAATAAGTTTCATTATGTAATAAAAACTTAAAATTATAAAATTTTATAATATAATCAAAAAATACATACATTAAAATTAATTTTATTGTATCAATTTTATTCTACCAATTTTTAGGGCCATGTGCCTCTATAAAGATGAGCTTTTAAAGTTATGTTCACATCACAATCAACAATAAATTTGGCAACATTCATGTGTAGCCAGCAGCATCGTCACTTTATTAGGATTTCAAATGCGTCACTCTTCTTCCCTCTTCAACCCTTAATTATGGCCATATTTAGAGGCAATGAACATGCCACTTATTTTGTTTTGAACAAAAGAACAAGAAAACAAAAGGCATAATTTTTTATTTGACTTAAAGAATATATAACAAGCAAAACAATATATTGACATTAATATCATTCCCTTCTCCGTAGATAGGAATGTTATATATATATATATATATATATATATATATCCGCAAATCCTTATATGTCTATATCATTTATATAGCCAGTGCAGCCTCTTGAACTTCTGATATTGCACTACGGTCAACCAATCCGATTACGCCACATATAATTATCCTTGCTAGATACCTGAATCTCTTAAAAAGAAACCGACCTTATTTTTTACATCTTGAAAAATGCAACTTTAACATTTTTCCGATGCCTTGAAAAAAGAGAAGGCATTAACGAACTATATTATTTGGCCATTTTGCCTTCTAGCTTCCCAACAAGATGAAGGACTAATACATGATATGCATAGCGAGTCAGAAAATTAACAATAAGAAGTATCCAGACGCAGATCTCTTCATTTTTCATAGAAAGGTTCTTTTCATTAGGTAGCTTGCATGCTTTGTTAACGGTGCAAACTATTAATGTCATTAATGATATTGGATAAAATCAGACCATCAACAGTGATTTGTGCTCACTCCGTCTATATATATCACATGAAAATGCTCCAGCCGAATGCACCGCTTCAGTTCAACACATATATATTGTGACAACCAAGAGGCACAAAAATGAAAACTACAAGCTGTGATTTAATCAAAGATATCAATGATAGCATAGATACATAGGCAATTGAGGCTCATGTACTAAGAAAATGGTTTATCTGTAGGAAGGCTCCTCCACAGGCAATATGGAAGGTCGACATGATTCTTGTGGATGGGCAGGTGAAGTGATGGAATAAAGTTTCAATTTTTTTGGTCATTATCGAGGCACTAAATTAAGTATTTCTTTTGCAAGGTTCAAGAATTGAGGGGTATGTCACCCAAAGAAATTTAATCCAGTGTTATGAAACGTTTCCAGTGGAAGGAGTTGTCTATCACTTTGAAAATTTTGAAAACACTGATTACTACAAAGTAACTGCACACCTGTACAAATTGAGCTTCCACAATAGCACATACTGAAAGGAATGTGATGCTTAGATCCCATCAAATGCATTTAACTTTGTGCCTTTAAGGGATATTGCTAACTACACAGCTTCAAATCTAGAATTAATAGGTTGAATTTGCGTGTCATGTGATTTATGTTTTAATGACTATAATATATCAGGTGCTAACATTATCATTTCACTGTTTCAGATGTTATAGGATTTCTGAATTCATTCGGGAATCTTCATGATCAAAGACGTGAATATGATGTGGTCAAGAGGTTGAACTTCACAATTTCAGACAAGGAGTAAGCTATTATTATTACCTCATGATAGTATGACTTGAGGGTATCATTTTCGTGTTAATGGATACTATGTATCACTTATTCAAGGAAAATGATGTCAGTGTGGTCCTCTTCAGCAATTGTGCAAGTGTGGCATTCAATAGCAGAACGCATGATTTGAAACCTCCCATTGTTATTCTGGTCCGCTTCACAAAAATTTATTTCACCACAGGTCTCTAGGGTTGTCAAATGACTAATTTCCTTGCTATCAAATCACTAATTTGCTATTTCATCAGTTATCATTAACTTTATCCTTTTTCTGGATATAGCCACATTAGCAATGTCTTTGACGCCACTAAAGTGATTTTTAACCTGGACATTCCTGAGGCCAAAATTCTTATCAATAGGCATGTTAATTGATGTTCTAAAATGATATTAGCTACTACTTGCTAAACAAACCTGCACTAATAATGGGTTTCCATCTGCCAACATTAGTATTCTCACATGGACAACTGTACATGACACTGTCAAGGGTGAAAAGTATTGACGGTTTGAAGATACTGGTGCTAGACATAGAAAAGAAACCCACCAATTGAACAATAAATGTTGTCTATGATGAGGTTTTCCAGAATGTACTTTCAACTTGATACATAAGCACAGCCCATTAGAACTTCTAATGTACAGCGTCTTCATAGTTAGTTCATCCTATTGAGTAAGACTGGATGATATAACCCATGCAGCGCATGGGGTACGGCATCTAGTTCAAATATATAAAAAGTAATACATAACTAATTATACAAATTAACAAAAATTCTCCAATATAATCTATTTAATGGTTTTTAAATTTATAATATTATATTTTCTAATAATCAAAAACCACAAATTTTTTTTTGTGCCTGGAAAAACATTTCTAGCGATTTAAAACCACTAGAAATAAAAAAATAGCGGGACAAATTTTGTGAAATTTAAATTTTGTGCCAAATTTCTAGTGGTTCAAACTGCTAGAAATGTTTTGATGCTAATTCAAAATTTAATTTCCCGGCAAAATTTGATTTGGTTCAGAACTTTCTAGTGGTTATGTAACCGCTACAAATTTTTTTGCTTTTTCCAGCGGTTTCTATTCGCTAGAAATTTCATCTCCTACTACTAGATTTTTCTATCTGGCATTTTGACCATACTGTGTAGCAGTTGCCATAACCGCTAGAAATTTTTTCTTGTACTTGATTTTCTAGCGGTTTTTATAACCGCTACAAATGTTATTTGTTGCGGTTAAAACCGCTAGAAATGTCTTATTTTAACCGCTACAAAATACATGTTTTTTTTGTAGTAAAAGTATGATTTTCTAAGTCTAATCTCATGTAATGTGGTTCCATTTAATATGCTTTGGCTCTGTATATGGCTGTAAATTATGGTGTTACACTATTTCGTTGCTAATTTTGATTAGCGATAGAAATTCTCTCACTAAATTCCGTTGCTAATTTGCCCTTTTTTTTTTGCAGTGATGTAATCTAATTTCAAATTACATACTCTAATCTTACATGAATCTAACAAACTTATAGTTTACATTTTCCTTACAATTTGATACAGTCTTTTATAATATTGTGATATAAAGTGAGTTGTCATTTCTGATGCCTCCACTTGTCAATGACAACACATTAATTTGTTAATAGGAACACTTTTATTTGTCAATTCCTTGGTGATAAAAATTGATATAAATTTATCATATAATCTAATTTCAAGTTATATATTTTAATCTTACATGAATTTAATAAGCTTATAGTTTACATCTTCCTTTATAATCTTATATAATTTGGTAAAAATTGACAGATTGCCATTAACAAGAGAAAGGGCATGTTTTGACAACTCAATAGGAACCAATTAACAAGTTAGGTGGTTTGAAATGATAACTCCACTTATGTGATAATATTAGTTTCACAACATTTGAACTTCAAAATTATATGTAATTAGAACATGCAAACTGATATGAGATTATTATCGGTTTATGTCATAATTTTTCATAGAATACCATTGACAAGCAAAAGGGCTTGTTTTGACTACTAGATGGCACTAATTGACAAGTTAGAGGGTTTGAAATGACGACTCTATTTATGTAATAATATTAGTTCTACCACATGAACTATATAAAGTTGTCATTATATGTATTATCAATTAAGTTACAAAAAATGTTATGTCTATTTACAAAATTATGCCATCATGGATATTTCCATAAAAGCAAATTATGGTATCTTTCCCTCTTGCTTTCGTTGTTGCCTGCTAACATGAGCAGTACTTTGTCTCTGTGTAAATTGTTCTCATGAATTACAAATCACCACAAGTATTCAACGTTCAACTAGTGGAATCCCTCTTCAAATTACTTTGGCATTGGTATCATATAACTCGCACTATCATGATGTCAAAAACATGATTAAAAGAAACCTATAATTTATTTTGTTAGATTTAAGGTTTTGATGATAACAAAATAAGTATTTTAGTTTCTCTGCATAGCTGTTATATTAATCGATCAAGTGTTCAATCACTGGCTAATCAAATATATGCTAGATAATTGTCAACGTATTATGTGTCCATATACTTAGGGGTGCACATGGGCAGGGCTGGGCAGGGCAGGACCCCTGCTCGATGCCCTGCCCGAAGTAAGAGCGGGCTGCAAATTGCAGCCCGATGCCCGGCCCTGCCCGTTGAAGCCCTAACCATTTTGGGTAGGGCATGGGCAGGGCGGGCTTCATTGCCCAAAGAGTGATGCCCTACCCTCATGTCATGGAAAAAAAAAATTCTATCCATACCTGAAAATTACATTTTATAATTCTACATTTTAACACATAAAAATCATCCAAAAATAATCCAAAACAAGTGAAATCATCCAGAAATCATCCAAAACATATCTTAACAATTATCCAATTAAATAACATCAGCAATCCATTTAAAGCAAGACAATCTCAATTTTATAATTGAAGCTTTACTCTCCACAATTTCCACAAAAAGATGGACCACCTGAAAAAATACAAATAAAAATAACTATAACATATTAAAAACAAAACAATTAAAAAAATGTACTTCTAAATTTTAAAGAATGAATAGATGCACCTTATCAACTTAGCCAATCATGCTTATAAAATAACCCTTCAATCACCAATCTCCCCTCCAGATGTAACAACACCTAGGAAAAAAAAATCAAAGAATAATTACACACCAAATTATGAAGTAATATATATATATATATATATGAATTATTGAGGTTTAGAAGATTACTAGCAAGTTGAAGGATATTTTCTGACTCATCAAAATTATCGAATTCACGAAGCTTGTCAAAAAATTCAGACATTGATTGCCCAGGTTGTAGCCAATTTTGGCTACAAATTAATGCTTCTGTCATTCTGGAAGACATAGAACTCCTATAATGGTCAACCACACGTCCTCCAGTGCTAAAGGCAGACTCAGAAGCCACTGTAGAAACTGGCATAGCCAATACATCTCTTGCCATGTGAGAGAGAATTTTATATTTTTCTGAATTAGCTCTCCACCATAATAGTATGTCAAACTCAGCTGCAGAAGGGATCTCATCTCTTGAGTCTGTTGCTAGATATCTATCTAACTCAATTTGAGGATCTGTTGAGGTTCTTTGTTTCATAGATTCTAACCACTTATGACCTGGATCCTCTTCACCACCATCATCATCATCATCAAAAGAAGGCAATGAAGTTCCACTTACTATACTTGTAGAGATAGTCCCTGATTCAATAGAAGTCCTAGCAGAGTACTCATTAAACAACCGATACAAACAATCTTTGACCCTCTCCTTCATAATCAAAGATACTTCAGGATCAACATAAAGACGATCAAACATATGATGCACATATGCTAGTTTATATCGGGGATCCAAAATGACAGCCACAAACAGCAATGGATTTATATTATTTGTTTGACCCCAATACTTGTCATATTTCACCTGCATGCTGGTGCTCATTTCTCTCAACAAGTTATTAGTATTATTCATGATATTCTTTTGCAGCATTTTTTGAACACGGGCAATCTGGTGGAAGCATTCATTTGATGATACAGAAAGGGAGCTTGAAAATTTCAATGTAATGTCATAAAAGACCTTTAAGAACTTGATGAAGATTCTAGCATTATTCCAATCATCAATAATAGGACCAAAAAAGTTATCATCACGCTGCCGTCTAGCAGAACTAGAAGCATCACGCCTTGAGCTTGAAGTGCTTGAGCTAAAGTATGAAATATAGTCATCATCTTCATCACGCATTCGCTCAAATACTTTTTGAAATTTCATTGCAGCTTCTAACATTAAGTACGTTGAATTCCATCGAGTGGTTACATCAAGGCAAACAAGACTCTTGGTATCTATTTTTTCAGCTTCAGCCCAAGTTTTGAATCTTAGAAAGCGTGAAGGAGAAGAACGAACATATCTCACAGCATTTCGAATGGCTTCAAAGCTGTCTTTCATTTCTTTAATACCTTTATTGACCACCAAATTTAGGACGTGTGCACAACACCTTAGGTGTAGATAATCACCATCACAAAGTAAGCCCTTCCAGCTCCTCAAACGCCTTTTCAGATATCCCAAAGCTGAGTCATTAGATGAGGCATTATCCATAGTTATAGTGAACACTTTCTTAATCTCCCAAATTGATAATTTGTTTGATAAACTGATATTCGATCATCTGTTCGATAAAGCTTCAACATATTTATTTGAACTGCTCTTCATGAGACTTTTCAAAAAATATATTCTCATACTATCTTTAAGCTTTTCTCAGCCTTCTTCCATTATCTAATACTCTTGTAAAAACTAAGAAAGCACATGTCTTAAGGTTACAAGTCATTTAACTGGTTATCACATATATATCTTCTTGTTGACTATACTTCATCATTTATCAATCACATGTTCCATAAACGATTGATCCATAATGACTTTGATAAATGTTCTCTTCTTTCAGATGTGACTCCCTGCTATTAACCAATAACGTAATCGATCACGGGATTATTGATAAAGACATTGATCAAGTTGCTTTATTTTAGGGAAAATTTCATTTAAGGACCGCAAGTGAGAATTTATATCAGTCAACCCCCAAAACATTATGAAATATCACTGTAAGACCAAGGGATCAAATTGAAATTAAAATTAAGAGTAAGATTACAATAATACCCCTCACTTTTATTTTTTTAAAAAAATAACTCTAGTAGCTATTACTGTAGCTCCGGTGGCCATAATTTTTTTTTTTAAAAACAAGGTGGCTAAGGAAATGTTTGAACCCATGATCTCTTGGCACACCAAAAGCGATGTAACCACCAAGCCAAGAAAGCCATTCAATCATGTGATGCAAATAAAAATACATATAACAAAACAAACGCAACTGTCCAAGTATAAGTGAACAAATGAAATTCAACGATCTACAATAAAAATTAGGCAATTTACAAATAACATAATGGAATTCACAACCCCGAATGCAAGTGTTTAAGTGCAAACGAGCAAGTGAAGATTTACAACAAAAGTTTATGGATTTACAACCCAAATTTGGCTATTCACAAGAAACACAAGAGAATTCACAACCCAAAATGTAAGTATTTGAGTGTAAGTGAACAAGTGAAATTCGACAATTTACAAGAGAAATTGAGCTATTTACAACAAAAATTTGGCAATTTACAAATAACATAATGGAATTCACAATTCCAAATACAATGAAAATTTTATTTTCTCATTTACACTTAAACACTTACATTTAGGATTGTGAATTCTATTATATTATTTATAAATTGCCTAATTTTTGTTGTAAATTGCTCAATTTTACTTGTAAATCATCGAATTTCACTTGTTCATTTATAATCAAACACTTACATTTTAGATTGTGAATTCTCTTGTGTTTCTTGTGAATAGCCAAATTTGGGTTGTAAATCTATAAACTTTTGTTGTAAATCTTCAAATTTCATTCGCTCATTTACACTTAAACACTTGCATTGGGGGTTGTGAATTCCATTATGTTATTTGTAAATTGCCAAATTTTTGTTGTAGATTACTGAATTTCACTTGGAAATTGTTGAATTTCACCTGTTCATTTACACTCAAACACTTACATTTTGGGTTGTGAATTCTCTTATGTTTCTTGTGAATAGCCAAATTTGGGTTGTAAATCCATAAACCTTTATTATAAATCTTCAAATTTCACTTACTCATTTGCACTTAAACACTTGTATTTGGGATTGTGAATTCCATTATGTTATTTGTAAATTGCCTAATTTTTGTTGTAAATTACTGAATTTCACTTGTAAATCGTCGAATTTCACTTGTTCATTTATACTTGGACAGTTGTGTTTGTTTTGTTTTATATATATATATATATATATATATTTGCATCACATGATTGAATAGCTTGCTTGGCTTGGTGGTTATATTACTTTTGGTGTGCCAAAAAAAAAAAATTTCAGCCACCGGAGCTACAGTAACGGCCGCTTGAGGTCCAACCTCCAGCAGCGGCCACCTGAGTGCCAGTGACCGTACCTCCGACCTCCGGTGTCCAAAACAGTTGTGTCCATTAATATTTATTTTTAAAAAAAATAAAAAATGAGGGGTATTACTGCAATCTTACTCTTAATTTTAATTTCAGTTTGATCCCTTGATCCTACAGTGATATTTCAGAATGTTTTGGGGTTTGACTGATATAAATTCTCACCCGCGGTTCTTAAATGAAATTTTCCCTTTATTTTACTTTCTAATTATTTGATATTTGATTCTATGATTTTCATTTCCTGTATCAAAACCAAGAATCATTATTTCTTCTATTATTCATTCATAATTACTTGAGAAGAGAACTTATAGTTTTGCCAAGACACTTTTGCAAATTACGAAGCACAACGGATATATTATAGGCTTAACCTACTTTGTCATATACACACAATCGATACTCTAATGGCTAGAAGCTCGTGTCTAATGGAAAACTGAGAGTCTTCAACTATAAATGGCACAAAGAGCATTGAATGAAATATTGAATTCACTAAGCTATCATCTATAAAAATTAACTCGCATTCAATACTCTGTTTTTTGTTTCTGAACATCAATGTTTATCATATATACTCTGTGAGAGGGTTTGTAATTCTGTTTACTCAAATCTATGAGTGACTCAAGAGTGTGGACTCTTGAAGGGATTGTAACCTTACGGGTAGTAAGAAGGAGTGATTGAGAGTGACTCAATTGCTGAACTAAGGTACTAGAAGCCTGTTGAATCTTGGAGTTTAGTGAAAACTCAAAGGTGCTCTGAGGACTGGACGTAAGTTAAGTGGTTAAAACCGAACCAGTATAATCTCCCGTGTCATTCTTCGTCATTCTTTAATACTTGGTGAAATCTTTCTAAACCCATCTCCATTGCTTTAATTGATTATTTATTTCTGAATTTTTATATATCACCCAATTGACCCTCTCTTGGGTGAAACTACCACTAACATATTTCACAATGACATTAAAAAAAATTAATGCAATATCAATCACAGTCAGAATGTAACTAAAATCGTTCATAATGTAACATTCTAATTTTTTGTCACTAGTAATTAAATAATGTTAGGAAGAAATTAATGCTTGTTAAATTATATTTATTCTGTAGTTAATTAAGTAAATAGAATTTACTTAAAATAGGATTTATGAGGATAAAAGAAGGTAAAAGCAAAGGGAATTATTAAATAAAAATGATAAAACAAAATTAAAAAAAGAAAAGAAAAGGCAGGAGTTTTAAATTGTAACTTTTCCCATTTCAATATAGAGTCTTTAAGTTTAATATACCCCAAATCTTTCTTTCTTAGTGTTGGATGAGACAATGCACTCTTTTTCTTCTTCCTCTTTTCCTGCACAGCGTTCTGTTTCCGTGTTGTAGTGCAGAGTTTCAACTTTGCAAATCATTTTGGTAAGCAAAATGACCTCTTTTCATTAAATCCTCTTCATGAAAGTTATCCTACTCATGTAGCTTTATCTAATGGTAGTAATTTTATATTGTTTAGAGAAAATTTTGGATCTTAGATTTGGAGCAAGCTTTGAGTTTTAACAATAGATAACCATATTATTGTAGAACTAACTTAGTAGACCATTTCAATTAGTTTAGTTTTATTTATTGGTTGATTTGAGATTTTAAAATAATTATTTTATCTAAACAACTATTTATTTGTGAGAGATATGATATCTATATTATGGAATTTTTTATTAAATTATTTATCTATGCATCCTTGAGGTTCTTTTGAATTTTTAATGGTTTATTTTTGAAATATAAACTTCAAATAAGATTTTGAATTTTAAAAATAATAATTCCAGATTTGAGAATTTTGAGAAAATTCTATGAAGTAAATAATTTGGAGGATTTAAATGAGAAATTTGGATTTTTTTTAAGGATATTATAATTTAGTGCTAACATAATTGACACTAGGTTATGAGAGATTTGGGATTTTAGCATAGAATTATAAATCTTAACTAATATATATCTGTGTGCGAGTGTGCATGCCTGCGCGCTCAATTAATTAATTGAATATCTTGTGTATCGATATGTGAATATATTGATTGTGTAGATTAATTATTTGATTGTTGATTTGAGTAAGTGGTTAACTTTGTGGTAATCCTTTTTCCTAGCTTGGGTGAATTTTGAATTATGCAAAATTTACCAAATGCTATTTGACGATGATATGTGTCAAATCCCGAGAAATTTCACTTCGCCATAGGGAATCAAAAATTGGAATGAGGGCTAATATAGAAATTAGACGGGGAGACGAACCAACTTTTGATGTGAAATCCCGATAAGGCCTAGGCTAACTTTTTCGTAATTATCGGTTTATAAAGGGCAAAACGGGTAAATTTGAGAAAAATTCTAAAAAATTTCTCAAAAATAGGAAAAGTGTAGATTAGAGGTTTTGGAAGCTTAGTTAAGGCCTGAAAGATGAAATTACGATGAAAATGAGTTATTATAGAATTTTTCGTAAACAGAGGTTTTTTGGGCAAATATTGGAAAATCAAAGAAAAATAATTATTTAATCAGTTAGAGGCCTCAATAAATTTGGGAGAATGATGGATAAATCATGTAAATATTTATTTAAATTGATAAAACTTGTTTTAGGTCTTGGAAGCTCAAGAATTAATTTTAGAGAATTTATTTTCCTGCAGTGACAACTATAGAGGCCTAATGAGACAAAAATTTAAAATAAATACTTAGAGGTGGAAAAAATTCTGAAAATTTTCAGATCATGTTCTCATATTAAAAGGTGAATTATCATGAAGATAAATAAATTTTTGGAGGTCTGAAAAAATTATGGAATGTTACTAGTGAATAGTAACCGATAAAGTTTCAAATTGATTTGGGATTTTGATTTAGATTGTGGGCCATCTTTTTGGGCCAGTCCAAACCATTTGTGGGGCCCATATTGAGTCAAATAAGGGCCTAATTTCATGCAGCTTCCAGGTCCCTCAATTTTTATTAAATAAAATGTGAAATTCATGGATAAATGCTTGGAAAAATCTGGAAATTGGCCACTTGTTCAAATCTGACCACTTCTAGCATTTGATGACTGCCACACAACCCCCATGAGGTGGAAAATTTTGTCCAAATAGAGAGAGGAAAGGCAGATCAGATTTTTCTATATATATCCCTTTAGAAAATACAAATAAATGTTGGAAAATTTGAAAAATAAGGGGAAACTCTATCACTGCATTTCCAGCCCTATTTTTTAAGAAATTTCAAGTGTTTTAGGCAAGGAATCATCCAACCTACATGAAGGAAACACCAAGGTATGCTTAAGCCTTCCCATCCCTAAGCTTTAAGGTAGTTTTGGTTGAGTTTTGAGTTGAAAAACTAAGTGTAAATGCTGTCAAATTTTCAGTCTATCCATGGAAGGTTTAGGAAAGGAAAGGATAGAAACATTAAAAACCAAGTAAAATAAGCAAGATTAAGTGGTGTATGGATTGGTTTTTGGAAGAAATTCCACATAGGGTTTAAGAGCAAGATTTCAGCCTAGCACTGTTCATGCAGAAGCAAATTGTTTTGGCTTAATTTGATGATTTCAATGGGTTTAAAACATGTTTTTGTGTAAGGATATATTGTTGGAAAGTGTTTAAAATCATTGAAATCAAAAATAGAATTTTTGGAAGATTATACTCCCTATTCGGCCAAGGTGAATTCATGAGGAAGGGTTTTATTTTCAAAAATCTGATTCCACATTTGAATTCCTCATGAAAAATTGTGTAGGAATGAGTAATGAGGTTATTGATTCTAAAGGAGGAATCATTTTGTTAAAAATCAAAGAAAAAAGGGGGGGAAATGGTTGGTTAAAGTTAAAGTTTGTGTTGTGTTGTTTAATGGTTAATGTGGCCTATATTTATGCTTGATGTAATAGGCATTGAGAGGAAGAGTCAAGGAAGATCATTGTCCCTTGAGGAGACCAAGTTAATCAAGTGATAAAATGAAGCATTGAATTATAATTTGATTGTTTCTCTTGCTTGTGTAATGTACTTATGTGGATTGCTTGAAGTAAGGAATTTATTTTGTGCCATTGTTGATTTTATGACATTGATATGCTTTGGCCAAATGCATGATAATATGTTAATGTGAAAGTGTGTTTGATTCCTCTCTTGATGTGATGAAAAATATGATTTTATGTAACTTGAGGATGTCTGAAGTTTTATGACATATCACATTATGCATTGCTTGATTAACATGATGATTATAGTTTATTACTACTGATATTTCTATGAAATCTCATTCCCCTTATGTTAAACTATGCACCAATAGGGAGTGGACCAAATATGGATAAGGGTAAAGAATTGGCGTGAACTAGGGAGGCCATGGAGATTTTGTGACAATGTATTAAGTTATGTTATATTTTGTTGAACTTCGTTATAAGTTTGTAATGAATTATGGGTATGGAATACTTTGACATTATGTAAAGTATAATATTGTATGGTAGTTTATAATCATGGTATAATGTATGGTAATGGATGGCAATTGAAAAAGAAGAAGGAAAATGGAAGAAAATATGGTTTAGGGGATCAAAATGCCCTAAAAAGAGGTATTCTTGTGCCACATAAAATAATAAACAAATAGTGGAATATGGACCTGAAATTTTGCAGGCACATAAATCTCATCTTTATATTTAAATCAAGTGGTAAACCATCTAATTTGTATTTTTGTGCTAAGAGTCATGCCCTTCCAAATTTGAACTAAAATCCTGAAAATTCAAAAATTTACCATATGAACAGTTCAATTCATCAATTTTTTAGCACTGTTCTAGATAGAGTTGAGCCCAATGAATATTTTTCCTCTATAGAACTCTTAGAAACTTCGTGTGAAAATTAGAACCACCCCGTTTCTATTTTTCTAGAATTAGTTATGAATTTTCAAAATTGCTCCAAATTCGAATGAATAGTGTATGAACAGAATTAAATGTGAAATTTTGAGATTGAAATTTTTTGCTCGAAAACACTGGGAAATGCATTATAATGGTTCCTATTGATATATAATGGAGGTAATACAATATGAAGTATTAAACTTCTTTGTTATTGAAATTGTCTCGTGGGATTTGTTTTTATTGAAACGTGATTAAATGTGATGATTTTATGAATTTATGGATTATTGGAATTAAAAATTTGATCTTGCAACTTGTGAATTGAATTTTTGCATTTTAACGATTTGCTATGGTTATAATCTTATGACAAGAGAAGGGTGATGGATGTTGATGATGGGAAATATACTAAAGAGGATATAAGGGTATGGATCATGTACATTTGAGTAGGGGTGTTCACAGTGCCCGTCCGCCCGGTGCGCCTGCTCGAGCCCGGGAAAAAAATGCCCAATTCGGCCCGAAAAAATGAAGCCCGAAAAAAAAAAATTTTGTGGGCAGGGCAGATCTCGGGCAGGGCGGGCTACGGGCAGGGTGCCCTGCCCTGCCCGTTTGGCCCAGCCCGACATCTATTTTTTTTTTTTAATTATTATGTCCAAATGCCCGTTCCTTCCTTCCACTAATCCACTTGCGCCCTAGTCCGGTAGTCCCCAGAGCCAAGCATCAGGCATCATCAGTGAGCCCTTCAACCGCTCCCCCCAACCCCTCGCGCGAAAAGCCCCCCATTGCGGCACTCCCCCTGTCCCCCACTCGATCTCCGTCTCACAGGCTCGCACTCTCACTCTCGTCTCACACTCTCACTCTCGTCTCACTCTCTCGGAGTCTCGGTCTCGCTCTTACCTCTCCCATCTCCCTCTTTGGCTTTTCCCTCAATTTCTCAGTCTCCCTCCCGCTCTCCCTCTGTCTCTCAGTCTCAGCGACCGCGACCAGCTCTGTTCTTCTTCTCCATCGACAGCGAACCTGCTTCTCCATCGACAGCGAACCAGTGCCAGGGACCAGCGAACTAGTGCCAGCGACCACCGACCACCTACCTGCGAACCAGCGCCAGCGACCAGCGACCAGCGACCAGCGACCGTCCAAGCAGCGACGACCGACCAGCGAAGCAGCGACCTCCGACCAGCCGACCACCGACCAGCGAGAGGGAGCAACTCTGTTAGTCAGTCTCTCCGATCCCTTTTCTTAGTTTCTATCTGTATTTTACAATTTACACACGTATGCGTATAATGGAGTAATGGGACATTCAGTATTATGCCTGATTGCCTGAGTAAATTAGCCGCTCATCTGTTTCTTCATTGCCTTCTGTATAATATTTTTATCCTTGCTAGTGGTTACACTTCCATAGCTGAACTTGTTGGTAGTAAAGCTGAGGCTAACCGTGCTGCTTATCTAATCAAGAATTAGTTTTGAAATGAGTTTATATATGGATGATATTTGAGTTTGAATAACAGTCATATCGGGGATGATATTTGAGTTTGAATAACAGTCATAATCAATTTTAGTTTTATCATGACTTGTTAGAGTTTTCTTGCCTTTACTTTTTCCTCTGTCAATTGGAAACTGATAACAAATCAATAATTTGAAGAACTTCATATATGGTGTGTTGTGAAGTTCACTTGCTCAATGTGATGTAGGATTCCAATTGTGTATTATATAATTTTGCAGCTTTAATGGCTGAAGAAGCTTCTATTACATTATCATCATCCCAACCATCTCAACCAGTTGGTGGAATGTCTCAAAGTGCTTCAACCCCTTTTCAAGCACCAACTCTTCCAGGACCTAATGAAATACCAAATCCTAATAGACCTAGTGAAGCTCCTACCCCTAACCCAACTCTTCCTGTTCAATCATCTAATCCTGTGCTTACTTCTTCCACTCCCACTCCCACACAAACAGATTCTATGAGACAAGAAACAAATGTTGAAGGAAGGGGTACAAAGAGAAAGGAAAGAGAAACTAAGCACACATCAGAGGTGTGGGAATACTTCGTGAGATTGCCAATAGAAGAGACTAATGGAGTGCACTTAGCAGCTTGCAAGTATTGTCATACTACTTATAAAGCTGATCCAAGCCGCCATGGGACAAATTCTTTACTAAGGCATATCCCAAAGTGTTCAAAGAATCCACACAAGGCCACTACAGATAAAAAACAATCTATGTTAACTCTTTTGTCGGGTCGGACAACTGGGCAAGGAAAATCTTTAGTTTCACATGTGTATGATAAGAAGCGATGTAGAAGAGCTTTGGCTGAATTTATTATTGGTGATGAGCAACCATTCAGAATTGTGGAGAAGCCTACATTTAAAAGATTGTTAAATGAGTTTGAACCTCGCTTTCCAATTCCTTCAAGAACAATAATTGGAAGAGATGTGTGGCAATTATACCTTGGAGAAGTTAAAATATTGAAGAAATTCCTGAAGCAAAGTGCAAAACGTGTTTGTCTCACCACAGATTGCTGGACATCAAATCAGAATTTTAACTACTTATGTTTGACAGCACATTTTATTGATGATGAATGGAAGCTGCACAAAAGGATTCTAAATTTTGTCATGATTGAAAATCATAGAGGTGATACTATAGGGAGGACCATTGAGCAATGCTTGCTGGATTGGGAGATTGAGAAAGTGTTTACTATAACTATGGATAATGCCTCATCTAATGACTCAGCTTTGGGATATCTGAAGAGGCGTTTGAGGAGCTGGAAGGGCTTACTTTGTGATGGTGATTATCTACACCTAAGGTGTTGTGCACACGTCCTAAATTTGGTGGTCAATGAAGGTATTAAAGAAATGAAAGACAGCTTTGAAGCCATTCGAAATGCTGTGAGATATGTTCGTTCTTCTCCTTCACGCTTTCTAAGATTCAAAACTTGGGCTGAAGCTGAAAAAATAGATACCAAGAGCCTTGTTTGCCTTGATGTAACCACTCGATGGAATTCAACGTACTTAATGTTAGAAGCTGCAATGAAATTTCAGAAAGTATTTGAGCGAATGCGTGATGAAGATGATGACTATATTTCATACTTTAGCTCAAGCACTTCAAGCTCAAGGCGTGATGCTTCTAGTTCTGCTAGACGGCAGCGTGATGATAACTTTTCTGGTCCTGTTATTGATGATTGGAATAATGCTCGAATCTTCATCAAGTTCTTAAAGGTCTTTTATGACATTACATTGAAATTTTCAAGCTCCCTTTCTGTATCATCAAATGAATGCTTCCACCAGATTGCCCGTGTTCAAAAAATGCTGCAAAAGAATATCATGAATAATACTAATAACTTGTTGAGAGAAATGAGCACCAGCATGCAGGTGAAATATGACAAGTATTGGGGTCAAACCAATAATATGAATCCATTGCTGTTTGTGGCTGTCATTTTGGATCCCCGATATAAACTAGCATATGTGCATCATATGTTTGATCGTCTTTATGTTGATCCTAAAGTATCTTTGATTATGAAGGAGAGGGTCAAAGATTGTTTGTATCGGTTGTTTAATGAGTACTCTGCTGGGACTTCTATTGAATCAGGGACTATCTCTACAAGTACAGTAAGTGGAACTTCATTGCCTTCTTTTGATGATGATGATGATGATGGTGAAGAGGATCCAGGTCATAAGTGGTTAGAATCTATGAAACAAAGAACCTCAACAGATCCTCAAACTGAGTTAGATAGATATCTAGCAACAGACTCAAGAGATGAGATCCCTTCTGCAGCTGAGTTTGACATACTGTTATGGTGGAGAGCTAATTCAGAAAAATATAAAATTCTCTCTCACATGGCAAGAGATGTATTGGCTATGCCAGTTTCTACAGTGGCTTCTGAGTCTGCCTTTAGCACTGGAGGACGTGTGGTTAACCATTATAGGAGTTCTATGTCTTCCAGAATGACAGAAGCATTAATTTGTAGCCAAAATTGGCTACAACCTGGGCAATCAATGTCTGAATTTGTTGACAAGCTTCGTGAATTTGATAATTTTGATGAGTCAGAAAATATCCTTCAACTTGCTAGTAATCTTCTAAACCTCAATAATTCATATATATATATATTACTTCATAATTTGGTGTGTAATTATTCTTTGATTTTTTTTCCTAGGTGTTGCTACATCTGGAGGGGAGATTGGTGATTGAAGGATTATTTTATAAGCGTGATTGGCTAAGTTGGTAAGGTGCATCTATTCATTCTTTAAAATTTAGAAGTACATTTTTTTAATTGTTTTGTTTCTAATATGTTAAAGTTATAGTTATCTTTATTTGTATTTTTTCAGGTGGTCCATCTTTTTGTGGAAATTGTGGAGAGTAAAGCTTCAATTATAAAATTGAGATTGTCTTACTTTAAATGGATTGCTGATGTTATTTAATTGGATAATTGTTAAGATATGTTTTGGATGATTTCACTTGTTTTGGATTATTTCTGGATGATTTTTATGTGTTAAAATGTAGAATTATAAAATGTAATTTTTAGGTATGGATAGAATTTTTTTTTCCATGACATGAGAGCAGGGCATCACTCTTTGGGCAATGAAGCCCGCCCTGCCCATGCCCTGCCCATGCCCTGCCCAAAATGCTTAGGGCTTCAACGGGCAGGGCCGGGCATCGGGCTGCAATTTGCAGCCCGCTCTTACTTCGGGCAGGGGTCCTGCCCTGCCCAGCCCTGCCCATGTGCACCCCTACATTTGAGGATATAAGATGGTAGGGTCATTAAGTGTATACTGGTTGGCCCTTGGTCCTTTAGCCTAATTATTCATTGTAAGGCATTGACACCCCACTAAAGGACTAGATGGGAAACCCATTGTCCGATCTTGTGCTCTGCGGAATTTGGCCGGTCTATATCACTTGATCAATGATCTTGTTTAATTATTAGTCACATGGATGAGAATTTAGCTCTTAAGTTCAGTCAGAAGATATAAGATGGATATAAGGGAGGTGAGAGGATCATCCATTGTACTTTGTTATATGCTTTGACAATATGAAAGTTGTTTGAATACTGTGAATTTGTAATTGTTCTACTTAACACCTCAAAGCACTTACTTGTATGCATGATAAGTAAGATTGTTAGTTACTAAAACATTTGTCTCACCCTTTTGATTACTTTTCTAGGTAATAGTTCCCATACTGGTCCAAATCAGGGAAGGTTTTGGAAGTTTAAGCTACTACTACAAATTGTAGTACTTCTACTCATTTGATTTGTGATGGATAGATGTATATCATACTAGGTCACATTCTACATACTCTGATTTGTTTTGAGACTGGTTGTATTGACTTTCTGAATCTCTCAAATAAAACATATGCACAATTCTCCCTAATCACAGACAACAATGCATATTATAAGCAAAACTAGATAGAGGACTAATTAATATATATATATATATATATTCAAATACATCCTAGAGGCTGACTGAACTAAACGAGATGAGGAATTAAAAAAGATCACCAATAAAGATCCCAACCTAAGAGATAAAAGCGGTGACTAATGATGAAGATGAAGGTTGATAGGGGAAGAGAGTGAAAAAATACCTAACTAGACCAAAAAAAAAAAAGCTGAGAGAGTGGTTAAAAGCCATGACAACTTGAGAGGAGTAAGACAGTAGCGACTATGGGGAGCGGCCAATAGAGCGGCCATAATGACACCAAGAAGTGAGAGATGAAGTGAGGGTGGTGAGAGTTAAGAAACATGTGAATGAGTAGAACCCCTCCCTTTCTCTCCAGTTTTCCTTCAAATTAAAGAGGCCAAGTGGGTAATTACACAATAACAATTTTTTACTACTAGGTCCCTTGGGACTTCAAATTAATTCAAATATTTTAAGGGACATTGCAGTGATAAAATCTTTTGCTTTGGACTCTACAGTAATTTTTGCAAGAAGAAATGTAGGATAAATCTAAACGTGAAAGGACGAGTATTACAACAATGGAGGCATAAGGGAATGGACAAAAGAAGTGAGGGACAGAAGAAAAAGTGAACCTGTGATTGGGAGTGCTGAGCGGCGCCAAGATTATGAGTGGAGTGAGGAAAAAGGAGAATATGCAGGAAAAAGTAGGATAATTTATTATTCATCTCTTTTTTAGCTACCCTCCTAGATTATTTTATTCTTTAATTATACGTCCTAAATCATAATTGACTCTAACGTCCAAAATAAATAAATTGAAGATGTTACAAAATGTGTCAGACCAACATATCACATTTCGATCCGATCCCACACTCACGACTTTACAAGCGTCACTTTACCAAGGTTGTCTCAGGTGTGTGCAAAAATCGCTTTATCTATGCTTAACTCCATCTTATCGCCTATCTTGGAGCTTTTTCTTCCCATCGTTTAGTTGCTGTGGAACTTATCCTTATTTTATTTTATTCATTTATATATTTTTGAGTATACATATATAATCATAAATATCTTAAGTGCTATTATTTATCCTTAATTAAATAAATGTTAATAAATATTTACTAATATTTTTTTCTTAACCTCTCTTAACTTCAATTCAGATATATTATTCTTTTCTTCCTAATATTATGACCTGATATTATATTTTTCATCCTTAATATTTAATTTATTTTGGTATAATTTCCCAACTTAAATAGTAATGTGGTAAATTCTATTTGGCATTAAAAAATGCCCTCATAATATCTCTTACATCTTATGAATAAAAAAGGAGTTATTAGGTGAAACATGATATCCTGATTTATCAGCCCAAGAAAAAGTTTGATTAAAATCTCCTTTTAGTAACCAAAGGAGATGGATTGACTAGTGCTTCAAATCCAATCCTAGCGAATAGATTTGTTATGCGCATTGGATATATAATGAGAAGGGGCATTTTCATTATTATAAACATGACCATGACAAAAGTATGGGGAAGATCCAAAACATATACGAGCAAATGATCCATCCAGGCAATCAAGGTATCTCGCCCTCTATTAAGTTGTTTTTTTTGTCTGATTTATATTATCAACACGGATATCAATTAAACTCTCTTTACTAAGAGGGAAAAAAAAATAAATTCATTTCATATCTTTTTAGAACTAGATGAGTAATGAGTTGGCAAAAAAGAACTAGCTGCATAACCACAAGTGGCAAAAATAAAATATTACATATATAGTGTCAAAAATTAAAACATCCTAATATATTAATAAAACTATTATAATCTCAATATTAATTTAAAATTTATAAGATTTCAAATTATGAACAAATTAATGTGGATCAATAGAGATTATAAAAAATGAGTCATATTATTTGTAATTTATAATCTTTAAATGAATCGTGTGCTTTGTTAGTATTTCATATTATGTGTGTATTATAGTAAGACTCCCTTCTCAATGTCATTTAACAAAAGCTACCTAATTATATGATATATCAATATTTACAAACGAGAAAATATTAAAAAAATTAAGAAAGTTGAACGGAATTATATTTTTTAACCAATAAAAAGGAATTATATTTTACTTAAAAGAATCACAACAAGGGCACGTGTCCCTAAAAAACAATTTGATATTAAAATAGATTAATTTTAAATATGTTAAATTTTCTACCTAATATCTTTGCTCAAAAAAATTTTTTCTACCTAATATCTTAGTAATTAACCTATTAAGATATGAAAAAACTTATTCCCCATAAAAAAATAAAACTTTATTATCATTTTTTATATTGTGGTTTATAATAGATTTTATCTTTTCTATTAAATTTTTTGGATTACACACAACACAACACAGGTACTCTTTAATAAATGATATCATGATTACTAATTTTTCTTAAGTTTGTAATGGATTATCAGAATTCTTTAATTTTATTACCATTACATGAAATTTTCATTTTTAGAAATCACTTAAGTTTATTGTAAAATAAAAAAATAAATTATACCAACTTTCTTTAAATTGTTTAAAAGTGCGTAAATTTTTTACTTTCTAAACGCATGTAACATTTCTTTTAACATATGTAATAAATTATAAAATACTGTTAAATTTTAATAAATTATATAGCTTTTATTTCATATTAAAGTCTGTGATGGTTTTTAAAATAAAACTTTAATTTTTATAAAGAAAATAAAATTATAATTCTTACATGACTGAACAATGTTTAAGTATTTTTTTTCCAATTGATTTTTACGCAGGTTGTAAGTTTTAAGAGAAATTAAATTAGGCTCAGTTTCATTAAATTTAATAATTTGTATTAGTTTTAAAAATAAAATATGGAACGAAATGTAGGAAAAAATGTAGGAGGTTTGGTTGGGGATAATATTTAGTCCTTTAATTACAATTTTTATATTCCTCTCCAATAAATATCACCCCCTTTTAGTTGTTCTTTCTAAGTTTTTCTTATTTAACAGTATTAAATTTGAGTCCATTTGTTTAAAAATAGAAGGACTAATGTTTTAAACGGAGCAAACTTGAAGGATTAAAATCTTTGATTTCAAATTTTAGGAATAAAAAATCACAATAAATGTAAACTATAAGGACCAATCATTGTATTAAAAAAGGAATAGAGGAATTTTTCAATAGAGAAAAGGACAATAAAATACCCTTAACATTGTTAGCGGACAAATCAATGTGGGAAAATTTAAAAATTCCAATTCAAACCTCTTGTACTATTTTGAAAATTTCAAATCTTGCCAAATTACACAAGTGTGCTTCACTATTTTTTTCCCCTTTTCTCTTCAAATTTTGCCACCTCAGCAGCCTTAGTCAGTTTTCACCTACCGAACCTTTGGCACCAGCAATCTTGCTAGTGTCCAGCCACCAAAGCACTTGTGACATATCACCAGAACTCTAGTGACTGGTCACTGAAGCTCTTGTGATGACTCTTTCTTATTTATTGACTACTTTTTTTTAGTTATTAACAACATTTATTTTTAGAACTTTGATAACTACTTTTATTTAGCTATCGACTACTTTAGTATTACAATTGACTACTTTCATTTTTTAAAATTTGGTGACTATTTTAGTTTTGCTATTGACTACTTTTATTTCAAAAATTAAAAAAATGTATTAAGTGTTGTTAGAGATTTAGTGACTACTTTTTATTTAGTTATTTACTATTCTTATGTAGTTAATAGTTATATCAAAATAGTCACCAGAACTTTAAAAACAAAAATAGTCAACAGCTAAACTAGAGTAGTTACTAGTCATATGAAAATAGTCACCGGAAGGAAGGGCAATACTATCATTTTACAATATTTTAAAATTTCAAAATAGTATAAGAGGTCTAATTTGAGATTTTGAAATTCACCTACCCTAATTTGTTCTTTAACATTTTTAGGGTATTTTAGTGTCTTTTTTTCCTTTGCAATATAACCGAAACCTTGCTGATTTGATTTGGAAGAATAATTAAATGATGTCCGGTTTAAACATTATAAATCCAATGCTATATTTCTTAAGCCAGGTAAGTAATAAACTCAAATTTCTTCTCCATAGCATTACCAATTTACCATTTAGACGAGAAAAATGGATTGTACTCCTCCTTCCATGGCATCATATTCTAGACCCTGCATTTCGAGGTTTAACCAAAATCTAGTGCTTCCTTCATTTAAAATATAAGACAGAAATTGGAGAGTTCTTTCATTCAATAAGCCGTTATTCAAAATACCAATAATTAATTATTTTTTTTCAATGAAATGCAATTAATTTATATATACTCCTGTTGAAATTTTATGTAAAAGAATTGCTCTTAGAATTTTTAAATTCTTCACATATAAAAATACAAGATCTTCTTGGTCAGAACCTCTTCTCTTCACTCTTCTTCTTTTTCCAGCCATTAGATTAATATTTCAACGGTTTAAATTTAAATATTTTTAAAACTATTATTAAAATATTAAATTATAAAAATAAATAAATAAATTGCAAACTCTATTTAAATTTAATTCTAATGATTTTCAAATGTACTAAATATTTTAAAATTCTTTTATAAATAATTTATAAAAATTAAAATATCAATTATTAAAATATATTAATCTAATGGCTAGGGAAAAAAAAAAAGGACGAGAAGAAAAGATGACAGGTTTCGAAACCCAGTCTATTTAGCTACTTTATAGAGAGAGAGGGGATCAATCAATGATCAGTTCATATATGTTACTTTTCCGGTCTTTAATATAAGACCTATTTAACTAATTTGACTAGATTAAGGAAGTGAGGTAAGTTAGTTAATTATAAGAAATATATATGTTTTT